>NW_008237265.1:1383635-1385210 GCF_000691975.1 Corvus brachyrhynchos
CCCTACAGTATTAGTCATGTTATTGGGGTTTAATAGATGGTTGCAGTTCTTTAGGTTGACTTACATCACTCAGTCTGTTAATTTCTACATCAGTCTGGGTATAACCTCCTTCAGAATTCATCAACATCTTTTCTTAATCAGATCATTGCGAGTGTTGCTCCAAAGTGGTGGGGAGAGCCCAGCCTAGCTGATTTGAATTTCCATGTTTTGCTTCAGGTTTTACCACTTGGTAAATGTTTGGAAGGTTACTTAACTTCTGAGCTCTCTGTGCATTTAGTGAAAAGGAGATAAATACATTCTTCATAGATGAATTTGTGTCTAAGTCATCATCATTGACATACCATTGATTAAATTCTCAACAAGCAAAAAAGGCCTTCTTGCTACTAAACAAAGCGGAGAGGGATAGAACTTATTCAAAGTATAAAATAGTGAAGTGTATGTGTCTTTTGTCCTGTTAGGTTTTCATGTGTGGGTATGTTAGAGACGTGGTAGATTTTTTTTCCCCTGGTATTCAGTTATTCCAGTATATTTTTACAGAACAAAAATATAAAAACTTACTGGAAATCATTCTATGGATGAACAATGAAAAGCTCGTTTGCTGTAGTAAAAGTTGAAAAATAAGCATAGCAGTGAGCTCAGGCATCAGAAGTATCAGGATTTAGAGGCAGATTTTCAAGCTTTAGCTTGACTTGTGTGATACTGTTTCAGCTTTTCAAAATTGAAGCAGATTCTGTGTGTTCACAAGTAATTTTGTGCTCAGAATCTGATAAACTCACAGACATTTGACTGTTAATGAACCCTCAGGTTTTGACTAACATTTTTCTTCTGTGTGTTACAAAGTCTTCACTGTCTTCGGACAAACTTTAGTGATACCTTTAAAAGAACTGTTGACCGTGTTCTGTTTGTGTGGAGAGTTAACCATGAAAAGTGGCAGTCGCTCTTGACTGTATTTAATGCCAGAAAATCTAGCATAAAAATCAACAACCGCTATTCAGAGGTATAAAGCTTCTTGTCTGCTCCTGGTGATTGCTAAAGGAACTCAGGAAAGTAAGTCCTTGCTAGGAAGAAAGGAGCATTCCCAATCTAGCACTAATAGCTTAGTGAAGGCAGCATAGCTGAAAAGAAAAGAACATGAGGAAGTCAGAAGTGTTAATCTCATAATTCATGTGAGAAGCCCTAATTACCCTGCTTTCACTTGGATTTTATCTTGTACGGGTTAGCTGAAGCCAATAATCCATCTTCTTATTCCCTGTTGTATGGCAAGACAAAGCAATTAATCTCTCCAAAAAGGGAAAGAAGAATGAAAAGAACTACCAATTTCCATCATATTGATAAGAGACTGGAAAGGCTCATGAGAGATGAGCCCCCAACTCCAGGTGCTTCTTAAGTACACTAGATGTGTTTTAGCACAAAAGCTCTCTTCTTGGTAAAAGCAGAAAAAAAAGTTGATCACCTGTCTGCAAAATGCATTAGTCTTGGATCAGAGGACCCAGGATTGCTTGGATTGCTTGGGGTTTTATGGTAGGCTTACCCAGTAGCATAAAAGTAGTGAAAAATAATGGTGTGAGTCGTGTA
>NW_008237265.1:1385408-1396877 GCF_000691975.1 Corvus brachyrhynchos
CGTGTAGGAGATGTTTCTGATAGTCTTTCAATTTTTTCTAGTTGAACCAAAGCACTCTCTCCCTTCTGCAGGTGCTAACCGGATTGTTTTGGAAGACTCCAATATCTTGCAGCCTGTGGGACTAACTGTATTTGAGAACTGGCTGTACTGGATTGACAGGCAGCAGCAGATGATTGAAAAGATTGATATGACCGGTCGAGAAGGACGTACAAAGGTCCAGGCTCGTATTGCGCAACTCAGTGACATCCATGCTGTGAAGGAACTCAACCTGCAGGAGTACAGTGAGTGCAATCCCTGCCTGCAGGTGCAAACAGGGCCTGCGAGACTCGAGCCAAGAGACACGAGCCTGTTGTGCCTTGTTGCTGATCAACATCAGTGCAGATGGAAGGGGCCAGAAGTTAGTATTGGTGCTGTTAGGTTGTTTCCTTCAGGCAGTTGGCAGTGGACTGGAAATCTATCACAACCCCAGCATCGTGTTTTGTTGCTGATGACAACTTGATTGGTAGTCCCATCCAGGCACCTGGCATATGAGTGTCTCTAGGCACAGTGGAAACATCCTGTTACCCTTAGCAGAAGACTTTCTGGATCATGCTAGTGCATTGCTATTGGGTGTTCATTGTTTAGGCAAGCAGAGCTCTCAGGGCCTGTCACTAGCTGTAAGTGTTTCAGTGGACTGCCTGCCTTGAAGGCAGACTGAACAATTCTTGGTGGTGGTATTTCATACTGAAAGTGAATGGCAGAAGAGCAATGTTGCATTGCACAAAGGAAGTGTGTATTAAATAGCAATTTGTGTTGATCATGGCTGCACTTTTAGAAGTTTTTGCTTACTGGGCCTTTCCCCACACAGACATGCTTGAAATGATGGGAGGTGGATGGTTAAACCAGTGGAGTTGCTGTCATCCTGGAGGAAATAGGCTTGGTTGGTAGGCTGTGGTGCATGTCTTGGAGAAATATGTAGAAAAATGTCTGGGGATGTTTAATTAAAACATCAGTGCAGACTATTACTAGTTTCGTGTGCTATTAATCTCGGTAAATCTGTCAGGAGTTCCAAGAGAAGTATGTTGTCCTTATTAAACATTAAAATGAAGAGACATATTTATCTAGAGCATGTTAATTTGAGTTTGAGAGACAGCGTGGAAACTTCAGAATTCATAAATTAGAAAACTTTACTTTTTTAATGGTCTTTGGTAGAGAAAATGAAGTATGGAATCCAAGACATCTTTTTGTATTACTAATGCTACTCTTCACTGCAGAGAACTAATGCTGCCTCTCACAAGAAGCAAAATGCTTTGAGTACTGTTTTAGTACAAATTCTTACAGTAGTTTCAGATCTTGGAGTGTTACCAATGTGTGTTACAATTATAGATGTGTGTAAAGGGAGAAATATGCACAACAAAATACAACTTTTACAGAGATTTTTCAGTAATCCTCTCCCCAGGGGTTAGAGGGGAATGAAGAAATGACTGAAAGGTCATAAAATAGGTGGGGATTTCTTACCAATCTCTGTCTTTCTTATTTTTAAAATCCTAGGACAACATCCTTGCTCTCAAGATAATGGTGGCTGCTCCCACATTTGCATTGTGAAGGGGGACGGCACCACACGCTGCTCTTGCCCCGTGCACCTGGTGCTGCTGCAGGATGAACTGTCCTGTGGAGGTGAGTCCTTCCCAAGTTCTGTGTCACTTGGCTCTCAGCTTCGGGCTTGGGGAGGGTCTCCATCCTCAGGGGTGGCTTCTGAGCCAAAGGAATGTGACAGTGCTTCAGGTGCTGTTACACACCTGTACAGACTCATCTCTTTCCCTCCACCCTCCAGCTAAATCTGCAACTATTGAGAAGGAGTAAGGGAAGAGGAAAAAATCTCTAACTGTTGAATAAGGATTTCTGTTCACCCTTTCTACTTAAGACTACTGAATTATTTCAACTCGATTCTTTAATTGTATGATTTTTATTACTTTTTGCTGTCACTCCCCACGTTCTCCCTTTTCAGGCAGTGGTAGATTCTCACATTCTGGCACATCGCACTGTCTGTGCTGTTTTGTTCTTCTCTGTTGTTGTCCCCAAGCTCACCCTGTGCGTGTCTTTCTGAACTGCAGTCCCAGAAGCGCAAGTTGCCTCCTTCCATGGCGATATGGCCACTGTAGCCCACACCCTGGTGTCTCCAGGGGTGGGGTTGGAATGGGGGAGAGGACAGGCACTTTGGTGCTTGGATCTCTTTGTGCCACCAGACTGAATGGATTTATTATGCAATCATCTCGCCATCGAGGCGACGTGTGGTCTCACAATGGAACAAGAGCTAACATAATCCAGATATTTTCTCAGAGCAAGTTTAATAGCAGGCCAAAAAGCTGGGGGAGGAAAGGGGGATTAAAAAAAGGGAAAAAAATCCACACTTACTGCCCGAGATTAACAGTTAGTGTAGTAAATGTTAAGTAACAGCTAACAGATGTGTTGAGGTAGTGGAACTTGACTAGATGGAGCAGTTTTTTGTTTTAAAAGAATTTTGACTGAACAGAGCTGTCAAGGGCACATAACTAGACACTGACTCACAGTGCATCCATCTGCAGCACATTACATCCTTTTAACATCTTCTATGCAATGACTGTCAAACATTAAAAAGAGAGTAAGCAATTGGCTGTGTGTACAGTGGTGTTGTAGGAAAGGGGGAGTAGAAGAGTATGATGACTTTGATTTGAAGACTTACTAAGAGAAGGGTGTAAGAGCCTTAAGTGGGAAGGGAAGAAAATAACTGTGTTTTGAGTGTGCACGTTTCTCTGTTCTTCTTGTTCTTCATCTGTCAAGCTCCTGTTGATGTGAGCCTGCATCAGTCACACGGGGTTCAAGGTCTGCACAAGTGGCTGTGGAAGTTACCTTATGATGTGGCATGTTGTTCATCAGCTGCTTTGATAGAGGAAAGCAGCTGAGCTCTTGTCCTTACCTGTCCCAATCTGCTGTTTGTTCACCTGGATTTTTAACTTCTGTTTGTTTGCTTGATTTTCAAAGAACCACCAACATGCTCCCCTCAGCAGTTCACCTGTTTCACAGGTGAGATTGACTGCATCCCGGTGGCCTGGCGCTGTGATGGGTTCACTGAGTGTGAAGACCACAGTGACGAGAAGAACTGCCCGGTGTGCTCTGACAGCCAGTTCCAGTGTGAGAGTGGACAGTGCATAGACAGTGCCCTGCGCTGCAATGGGGAAGCAAATTGTCAGGACAACTCGGACGAGAAGAACTGCGAAGGTGCGGAGGATACTGCCAAGTGTGATGGAAATATACCTGTCATAGGGACACTGGGATAAGTACCAGTGTTACTGCTGAGTAGGATTTGAAAAGATCCAAGGTTCTGCTAGTTTTTAAACTGGTCTGTTAAATGGAAATTATTTTATAACTCCATGCTTTTGGTTCTCTACCTGTGAAGTGGAAATTAAGAGTGATCTCTGTCAAATAGCTTAAATGCTGTTTGTGAAAAGTACTGTCAAAAATGGCATGATTTTAAGCTCTAAAAACCTAGGATCTGGGAGTGAACTACAGAGTGGAGCAAATCCTTGTCATAGCTTTTTGTGTACCTTGTACTGAGTAAAGGTTTTGGGATTGTTTATTTTACAATACCTGAACAAAATGAGCTTTTCTGAGTAGGCAGGAGTGAGAGACAGATGATATTTCTGGAGACTACTTCTTCCCATAGAGCACAGCAAAAGTGAGTATTTAAGCCATTATTACAGAGGGAAGTGCTGTTGCCAGCACAATGAGAATTAAGTTCATTTTGGAAAGGACAGGTTTTGCTGGTGGAATCTGAACTGCCCCACCATTACACAACATGAAATGTGAGCAAACTTACCCTCTCCCTACTGCAGACATAGTGAAGAGTTGCAGGGACAACTTATAAGCTTGAAAGGATGCTTCTTCTTTATATCCTTTCAGTGCATGTTCCTTCTTTGTGGAGACTGTTGAAATGTCTTTAAATCAAGGCTAAAGTTCTTTCTGAAAGATGTGCTCCATCTCAAACAAAAACATAGAGCTGAAACTCCTGTGTGCTGAAAGGTGATTGTTAGCCAGCTGAGATGCTGACATCTGAAAATGTGTTGTGCAAGTTAACTTCCCAGCTGTCATCCAGCAACTGGAGATGTCAGACTGGGGCTGTTTATCACCTTCAAAGTGGCCCTGTTGCTGAGAGTATTCAAGTTGATTACAAATCAGAAAAGCCTTTAGTTTAACTTCTTAATTCAGCTGAAGACAAAAAGTATTTCTGGATTTATGAGAAACAGGAGGTAGGAATATGTGTAAACATCAGCAGCCGGCACCTTGCCTGCAGCACCTTTTATTTTTTCAGTGTACTGGCAAAGCTTCAGTTTTGTATTCTGTCCTTCATTTCAGTTTAAAAATGTAATATCAAGTGAAATATATTGTCTCATGATTGAGGAGTTGTCTGGTTTACAGGAAGAGCACAAGGACATTTAGAAACCACATTTATCTTTCTTAAATAATTTTATTATCATGGTTTGGCAGATTTCTTTTTCATAACTTAATTCTTCTCTCTTACATTACAGTAAATGCTTAGGGTTGGAGATTCCTATAGTAATACTGCAATAACCATGTCCTGGGATAAGTGCCTGTCTTCTCAATGGCCTCTGAGTTATTTTAGATGAAGTCACTTCATCTTGTGGTGTTCTTACTGTAAGCAGGCAGTAAGGCCCCGGTGCCAGGGTGCACTATCCTCAACAGAACACTGAGTCACTTGCTCTGCGTGGTTCGTGTGAGGGACTTTGTATGCCACTGGCTACTTCCAGAAATGAAGCTTGCAGCACTCCAAGCTCTCCCAAGATACTCTTGATTGTATGCTTTGGTGTCTTTATTTCTTAATGATTTTCAAGAGAAGGTTTTGATGCTGACTGTTGGTGTGGGGGTTCTTTGCAGTGCTGTGTTTAACGGATCAGTTCCGCTGTGCCAGTGGGCAGTGCATTGGGAAAAGCAAGAAGTGTGATCACAACCTGGACTGCAGTGACAGCTCCGATGAGCAAGGATGCTGTAAGTGTACTGCCTGAGAATGAAGATTCGGTTGCAGCATCCCAAATTTGTTTCTCACCTTTCCTATGAGTTAGATTTTATTCTGCCAAGCACACTGAATTAGTTGTTCCCAGAATTAATGCTTCTCCTCATAACTGCTGTCATGCGATTAATCCGCAATGTGGTGGAATAGGAATAACAGCAATAATTAGTATTCTGTACAAGTAGTTTCTGAGGCAGAGAATGCCAGTTATTTTTCTTCTTACCTCTTTAAAATTTTAAAATAAGTAAAAGGTTTGTTTTACTATAATGTTAGCATGCTGAGTTGGTGCAATGTTAAAAAAAATCTGTTGGCATGAGGCTTTCATATATAACTTCTCTGCTTCATGATTTTCTCATCCAGAGAATTAATAGCAGGTGCTTTTAGAATCAGAGGAGCACTCTGTTTATAGAGTAAACCTTCTAAAATTTCCCTTTTTATCTTGAAAAGATGTAATTCTGAGCTTGATTTCTGATTTGTAACATATGATATTCCCTACCTTGAAATCTCCAGGGCTCTACAAGAAAACTACTGCCTTTAAAATTCCAAATCGAAAGTTCATTTTCACTGTTGGTGCTTTAAAAGAAATTGCAAATACGGACATCTTGTCTTGTGTTAGAGATCCATATAACACAGCTGGCACACACATAACTTGAAAATGCAAAGCCAGAGTTGGACCCTTGATCTTAAGAAGGAGTAATAGGAGATGTTCTGTCATGCTACCAAGTTACTAGTGACATTATCACAAGGCTTATGTAGTTCCCTTTATTAGAGTTTATATGTTCTCCAGTTTTGTAACAGGTTGGAAAATTGGCCCACCCAGAATAAGATGGCAGTTGTCACCATCCCTCTTTCACTATGATCAGAAGTCTGTTTACTTATCTCTGTAGACTGTGACAAGCTGGTTCAGGTGTGGGTTTGGTGTTCAGGAAGAAGAAAATGTGTTGAGGAAAAAACTTTCAGTAATGCGTAAGATGTAAAACACTGACTAGAACAGGAAAATACTTTAAAGTCTGCCTTTCTTGTCAAATTCATGAGCACAGGCAGGGGGTTGTCAGTTATTCCCAGAAATGTCATTGCTTGGAATTGGTATTGTGGGGAAAGAGACTCATTTCGACTGTTGAATAATTGTTTTGGGTACAGATTCCTCATAAGATGGCACCTCTCAGGCTGATGCTCAGCTGTATCTGTAACCATAAGGGTGGGTCAGATGTGGAATAGTTTAGGAAGTTTAATAAATAGCAGCAAACCCAAAACTCATCACTGCTGAACAGTCAGGGTGATGCACCATAAGTGATTGTTACACTGCTGAGAAAAGGGAGTGCCAGTCTGTTACACTGAGGGATAACCGAGGTGTGACATGAAAAGCAGTTGTTGTCATCCTCAGTGACAGAAAAAGCAGAAGAGGAGTCCCCTGCACAGTGTCATCTGGAGTCGTGGTTGCAGGTCTTGTTCATCACGTTCAAAGGAGAGCTCTGCTTGTCAGCCTGAAGCAAGAGCAGGGCCTGGTTCATCACTCCCCCTGCACATGCATGTACTGCTCATTTCCTGTTATCTGTGATCTGAAAAACCTCATGGCATGTTTGGAGGTCATCTTGGAGGCTGCAGGTAGCCCATATGGACACTCAGAGCCTTTGAACAGACCTGTCCTAGGACCAATTTTTTCCTCCCATATATTAGTTTGAAAGTTGTTGTCTGCCTACAGAAGAGGAGGAAAGTGGAAAGATGCAAGAAAAACTGATGTTGGACTAAACTTATATGGACCAATTTTTCTTTTGCCTGTTAGACACAACGGAGGAACCTGCACCACAGCCCAACAACACCATAGGCTCCATCATTGGTGTGATCCTTACAGTCTTCGTGGTGGGAGCAATGTACTTCATCTGCCAGAGAGTGCTGTGCCCACGCATGAAGGGGGATGGGGAAACCATGACCAATGATTATGTGGTGCACGGGCCAGCCTCGGTGCCTCTGGGCTATGTGCCTCACCCCAGCTCTCTGTCAGGGTCTCTCCCTGGTAAGTAAAGGCGGTGATCCTTGTCTTTGGCACCCCACAGCTGTACTTGAGGATACTGTGCATCGATGTTCAGCAAATGTCTGCTCCAGATGCACAGTTCTTGGAAGCTGTGGGAAGCCAGGACTGCCAAGGCTTGCTGCCATCCTTCTTTAGAATAATGAACTGCTATTTTACCCGTGCTGTTCACGAGCATTTAGGTACTTAGCAGAACCTAAGCTCAAATAAATGCACTCACTGTCCATTTTCTTCTTTTGCTACTAAGAATCCCCTTTTTGGGCTATTGTAGCACCAGCAAAGTGTCACAAAAGTACAGGGTAAAGTTACACAGAGTTATATTCATGAGACTTCAAACATCATGTAATCATTCTTGGTAGGTTTGTAGACTGAGTTTGTATGCTTGTGAGACTTCTTTCCAAGTCTGTAATGACCAGCAATAACTGTGGTCTCAGTTTATTTTACTTAACGCTGAATTTTCCAGTCCAAGCACATGATGCTACTACTGTTTAAAAAGTCAAACTTAACCACTACATTGCACTTCATTTCATTAATATGCATTGCTTCTGTATGTATTGATTAAATATGTACTGTAACTTGTGGCTTGTAGATCCAGCAGGTTCCTATCAGAATATAATTTGGTTTTAATACCAAGATAATTAATTTTGGGTTTGCAAGTTGTGCTTATATTGCTGTTGTCCTCCAGATTATTTTTTTAAGCTTCCTTTCGTCTGTGAATTGAGGAAGAATTGAATACTGACATACATCTTTGTTCTTCAGGTATGTCTCGAGGTAAATCTGTCATCAGCTCCCTCAGCATTATGGGAGGGAGCAGTGGCCCACCCTATGACAGGGCCCACGTTACTGGAGCCTCCTCCAGTAGTTCTTCAAGTACCAAAGGCACTTACTTTCCTCCAGTAAGTCATTCTATTATTCATAACCCTTTAATAACTTTCAGGGAAGTGACAGTGTCTTTCTAAAGGTTAATCAATTGACAGATTAATGTTTTGATTTAGAATTCTAGCCTAATAAACTTGTTTGAATATGGAGTAAGTGATTTTGAAAGGGAAGAGGATTGTCTTTTTCCAAAATGGTCTAGAAATTTTCTCTTAATTTAAAAAAGTTGTGAGAGAGCTCAGTGCCAGGAAAAAAGATGTTAGATTAAATGTCAGGGGAGATGAAAAAAATCCCTGTAGATGTTGAGCAGCTCTGGCAGAGAGATCTCCTTTCATTATACTCTGCCATGTGCCTCTGAAGGTAAAACTAAGGTTGATTCTGTATAGACCTTTCAAGGAATTAAAATGAAGCTTTGTGTCATGTGTCTTAAAAGTGACAGATAAATAAGTAAACAAGTGTTTTGCAGCTCCATAACATGCCTCCATCACAAATGCGTAGTGTGCTGCACTAGCTGCTGTGTAACAGTTGGTACCAGCCCTAGAGGGCTCCCTGTCTCTTCACTTCCAACATCTGTGGTGGTTGGTTTGGATATTCTTGCAGAGCTCACCAAGCCACCCCTAGTGTTAGAGAGTCCCATGCGTGGTCAGTGAAGGCTGGAATCTTCAACTGTCTGTTTTCAGTTCTGAGAATCAACCAATTTAAATCAGGCTTTAAATCAGCTTTAAATTAATCCAAATGCATGGAGTAAGAACATGCCTGCATAGGGAAGGAATGCTTGCCTTGGCCAGCATGCTGCAAGTATTACAAGCAGAGCAATACTTGGGGACTGCAGCCTGCAGGCGCAGAGATCTGCCAGTTTGCCTCAGGCAGTGGTATCCCTAGTGACAATCTAGTATTGAACAGCTGGCTGCAACTTCACTTTTCAGCACTGGCTATGTCAAAATAGCCACAGCAGTCAGCATTTTTTGAGAAGAGCTCAGTAGTAGCTAATAGAAATGGCAGCAAATGGCATTTCCAGGGTCTGCTAAAGAACTGAGGAATAAACAGAGGAAAAATTGTGTTTGTTGGAAGGGCTATGGGGCTATGCATGCAGTTCTTTACTTAAGGTTCCTATTAGACAGTACTAAAAAGAAAAATTATAAACCGGTGTTTTCTCAAGTTTCCTTTGTATCTTTCCTTTTTAACAGTGGCTTTTTTCCTTTCTTACACCTTAGATTTTGAACCCGCCACCATCACCAGCTACTGAACGTTCACACTATACCATGGAATTTGGTTATTCTTCAAACAGCCCATCCACTCATAGATCCTACAGGTAATTACTATTACAGTATCTTCTGTCAGGATCAAAGCAGTTAGTGTAGAAAATGCAGAATAAAGGCAGCCTCTGCTCCGTAAGAATTACAATCAAAGGCCCTAATTCTGCAAGCACTAAACTAGTGCTTAAATGGGCTCACATGTATCATGTCACTGCTGCCTGGGTAGAAGTGCAGCACTGTTTGAGGTAAATCATACAACTAAGTGGGTAGTGGTACATCCCTCGGGTATATTCCTTAGGGGCAATGACAGCACTCATCACAAAGCTAGCTACATGCCAAAAGAAATGCAGTACCATGAGTATTCCGAGCCAAAAAAACTTACCCGGAGTGAACCCTGCCCTTTTTTAGGCTTCTGCCATAAATAATTTGTTATGTGAGTATCAGAAATTAGAAGCAAACACTCTGTGGAGGAAAGGTTGGCAGTATAAAGGCCAGAAGTAAGGTCAGAAGTAACACTGTGGTCTAGATAAAGCACAGAATTTCAAGTTCAACATATTAAGGGTTAATGTCTGGAAAAGACTGCTAACCTTTTGCTTATTTTCTCTTGACTAGTATTTATGGGCATGCATTTTCTCTGTTTGAATGTATCCTTCTTACTTTCCCTGTAAGAATGCTGATGGTTTGTTATTTTATAACAAGTTACCAAAAAATAGAGGAACAGACCCCTACTACCCAAGGGTGTAAAGGTTCCCCTCCCAAATCACCAGTAGATATGGTCAGTGAGAAGAGAGTGCTGGATTTGTCTGAAAGATGTGCCTCCCTAACGCTGAGCCTTTGGGGGCTTTGGATAATGAGGTCTCTGGGGCTGAACAGACATCTCTTCTCCATTAGCAGCAAATATGGCCTCTGTTGTGCAGAAGGTCAGACCAAATGTTTATAATGATCCCTTGCAGCCATATGAAAAATCTTTTTAAATTATAAGTAATTTTCTAATGAAAGAAACCCAAATTCTGGCACCACCATGGGCCATGCTGATCACTGGTTAGCTGATGTGACTTTTAGTATTATAAATGATATTAGGGATGTAGCATAGGTTTCAATGTTTTCCAAATGCTCCCCCATCCAAAAATAAACGCTGGTCTTGCTGCTTCTGATCTTGCTTCTTTCCTTATATTTTGACTTGACTATAGAGGAACTGCATCCCCATGTGTCCCCAACCACTTACTGTGATGCTGGGAGTTGTAGCTACCATGCATTTCCCTTTCTAATTTGTTTCCTTGAAACTATCTTGGGCTCATTTTAAAAGATGTTTTGTGGTAGCAGCATTTGAGAATTTCATCCCAGTTACTTCTCTAAGGAATGCTTCTCCTGAGTGCTATGAATGTGCCAGGTAATTTTCAGTCCTCCTGTCTAGCCTTGGAAGTTAGTATCTAGAAACTGCATAATGGAAACAGAATTATCTTCTCCATAATTGCAACACAGGTATTACACAGACACTTGCACACTGGTGCCCTTCCTGCCCCGCTGTCTTAGGAGCAACTTTTTCTACCTCAATTAAGTCCTTAGGGAGCCTGTTGTGTGAGAGACTGTTCTCAGCCACTGCTCCTTTCTGTGGCACAACAAAAGCTCTTGCAGGTGCTCTTTGCATCTCTGAGCAGGCAGTGTTGGGGTCACTGGAAACACCTGGAGACTGAGAAACACTTAGCACACAGCAAGCCTGGGTTCTCCAGTGATCTTGGAATCACAGAATGCAGTGGGTGGGAAGGGACATCAGCCCATCCAGTTCCACCCCCTGCCATGGGCAGGGACCCGTTCCACTAGACCAGGTTACTCCACGCCCTGTCCAGCCTGGCCTGGAACACTTCCAAGGATGGGGCACCCACAACATTATGGATTAATTTAACCCAAATGCGATAATAGAATGCTTTCACAAAACAGGGCACACTATCCAATTCCAGCAGTTTTGAGCACAAACTGAATCTTCTATGAGTAAAGCAGCACATCAGAAATTTGTGACGAGTTGCTTAGAGCTAAAATTAGTTAGTTTTATGAGTTAGATAATTAATAAAGAAACTGGCATCCCTTCCACCTGTTGCTGTGATGTGCCTGACGCTGTAGCAGGAAGGGGAGCCTTCTGCAGGGAAGTTAGGAGAGGAGATGCTGTGCACCACTTCAGAGGTTGACCTGCTTTCTGTTTCCACCTTGGCTTATCCCCCTTGGAAAGGGGGAAGAATGACCCTTTCCCCCTCCGTCTCCCCGCTGCA
>NW_008237265.1:1397650-1415894 GCF_000691975.1 Corvus brachyrhynchos
AAAAAAAAAGGATATTTATATATTTTCTTAAACAGCAGCTGCTGCTTGTGCCATAAGAAGAAAAATTTTTGTATAAAAGAACCCAGACGTTTGTACAAAAAGTTTTTATTTTTGCAAATGGAACACAAAAACATGCCTTAATCCAGTGAAGTGACTGAGCACATAAGGAAATGGAAGGACTGGGATATGTTACTTGTCCAGCGAGGTGATATGTGGGTTTTGTCAATACCAAAAATGTTTAAAGTAATTAATAATAAAGAAGTCCGTCTCAGAGCAGCATACCATAGATACTTGGAAGTAGCCAAATAACCTCTATGTTCTGCAGAGGGCCAGCAACTAAAGTTAAACTTGAAAACGCAGTCAGGACAGATATTAACCTTACACAAAGGGCTTTGTTTTCTACAGGAATACAGCAATCATAGCAGTGAATCCAGAAAAACAATCACACACTTTTTAAAATGAATACACCTCTGGTTTCCCTTAATGCATTTAACAAATGAGAGCATTTAGAGCTCTCTCCCTGCTTCTGGAATTGCAGTGATTTTTGTTGGGTGTATTTTAAAGTTTGTTTTTTAATCCCGGTTAGGTTTTCTTATCTCTTCTTCATCCTTTCTTCCTGCCTGTGTCACTTAAATTAATGATACTCCTATTTAAAGTACTGCTAGAACTGGGCTGCTGTAAATGCCAGGTTTTCTCCTAATTAGCCTTGTCATGCAATGATTATCATGCTATACATTACCCTCCTCATTTTGCCAGCATGGTAGGACTCTGTTTTGTACCAGGTCAGTACGATTCTCACATCATTGACAAGGGTAATATGCATATACCTGAATGATTTTTAGTCCCTTAAAAAAGAAAATCTTATTTTGACCTAGTGCCCACAAAATGTCAAATATTTTTATACCACATATAATAGAGACAGTGTATTTATAAACTATAAATTTAACCATGGATTGTTAGTTTTACTGTAAATGAATAATATATCCTTGCAGTACTTTCAGTGTATATTGATATCACAGTATACAAATCATATATATAAATATATATACTATTTTTTCCTAGTAAGGAAGCATTTAACTTTCAGTGGAGCAACTGTCCATAAGAAAAATAGATGTTTTGATCATTGGAAGGGGTTCCCCTGCTGTATTAACTGCTCGTGTTTTCTTTGTGTTAGGTAAAGCCAGTTTTTCTCAGTATGATTTTGACATACCTCCTCTTTTGCGTGGTGTGAGTTTAAGTATTAACCGCTGTGAATGTCAAATTTTAAGATATTCTTAACCAAACCATTTTATATTCACATCTCTATTTTTGTATATTGTCATATTTAGCCCCTTCTCCCAGCAGCCTCACCGTGGTGGTTTTGACAGGGAGACTATTTAATCAAGTGAAAACATTATTTGTGTAGGTTAAGGGGCAACCTAGGATATTGTTAACTCCTCTTGGACGCTAGTGCAGTGCTTTGAATTTGTTTTGTTGCAGCAGAGCTCACAGTACACCTGATCTTAGATGGCATTGTGCATTTGCACCTTCTGTTAACATCACATCCCCTGAAGGTGCTCTTCACAGACTGGCCCTCTGAGTCTTCTCTCTCAAAACAAAGGTCCTGGGGACCTCCTGCCTCCTCACCTTTGGGTATGGAATGGGGATAGCAACTTTCCAGAGGCGCCTTTTGGGTTTTATTGTTCTCTGTTGCTTCTTTCTCAGCCAGTTTCAACTAAAAGAGAAGTTATCTGAAAACATGGCATGGGCTTGCAATTGATGCTGTTGACAAAATTAGTGACAAGTTGTTCTTGCTAGCTGCCACTCATCTGGAGTACTGGATCCTCATTTGGTTTCAGCTCCAAGGAAAACGGCATCATTGGGATTCCATCTGAAATAAAGGGCCTTTCCTACTAGTCCAGGAAACCTGAGGAAACTTCAAAAAGCCTTGGCGATCTCCAGGCTATTGCTGTTGATCTCTGAAGATGGTGTACTAAGGGGTTTTTTGCCCAGCTTCATTCTAAGTTTCTAGGAATTGTAGTAGCTGTTCTTCTGGCTCTTCCTTGCTGGTGGAGAAGCTTCCTTGTGTTGTCCAGCAGGATGGATGTTGAGGAGGGTGTTGTGAACTATAAGGGAACTTGAAACCCTATATATGAAGGGGGGAGGGCGGGTGTGTCAGGGTGGGGGGTGAGGTTGGCACACCGATGAGAATTAGAATTTCTCTGTTGTTTACATTTTTTCATGTGCAGCATTCCGTGTGGGGTTCACATGTGGAAACTTGCACTAATGAACTCAGAAGAATATTGTATTGTTGTATCTCAGTCCACGTGCTTGTACTGCAATGGCAATGGTCTCTTCTTGCAAAATACTTTTCTCAGTGTGCCAATTTCTGTTTGAAAAATTCCAGGATGGTTGAGCTTAAGGAGTGGTATCCTCTTTCTGGTGCAGCCCCTTGGAGGGAGCTTCCTGCAGGTAAATTTGTGTGTTAATTGCAGCAAAGATTTGTTTAGAAGAAAGACATTCTCTGCATATGGATCGTGCTGCCTCCTGTGCTGGTTTACATCCACATAACCCAACTGAAGTCAATGGGGTGGACATAGAATTCCGTGTAGGATTTCATCAAGTCTTTCTGATACAGATGTTTCAGTTTGTGCATCAAATATTTTGGGTGATCTGCCTCTGGGAGGTTCATGAGAGGGTAATTGGACAGACTGGGGTTTTCCACTGAGAATGCCCAGCATAGAGAACAGACTGTTCCTCGTCTGAGCAGGAAGCTATCATCTGATTTCGCAAATACATGTATTTTCTCAGTAAATCTGGAGTAAAATTTTGAAAGAGGTGGTGGTCTGTGAAGCTTCTCTTGGGCAGATCTCCAAATTACAAAAGCAGTGATGCAACCAGTACCCACACCTGACACATTCCCAGTGGATAAACCCTAGACTGAACACTGAGACTCTCTTTGTTCCCCTATGCTACTGAGCCAGCTGTGGTTCATATTCTCCTTCCCTCAGTGAGGATCATCTTTTCTCCTGCTTCTCCAATTGACTGAGGTGTTGGGACCATAGATAACACAGACACACCCATTCAGGAGATTGCTGAAGTGGGTTCTCACCGATGGCAGTGAAAATTGCTCCTTGTCCTTCAAGTTAAGCACAAAGGTCCTTATCCTACAGCATCAGGTACAGTAGGACACTAACACAGGGACGAAGGGTGTACTGTTTCCTCTCTGTAGACACTTGGGGAGTGTTCTTAGCTGGCTGTCTGGTGATGGGAATAGCTGGCATGCCCAGTCTGGAAAGAAACAGTCCACTATAGCTAAAAAACAAGACAGGACATTACAGCATAATTTGTTGGTAACTGACCTTTGGATGTTTAAATGGCAGCATTAATGAGACCTAAGCCTGCCTTTTAAAGTTACACCTGCCATGTCATGCTGCGTGCAATTCATACCTTCCTAAGGAGCACTCCTCATTTCCCCACTGCTTTTGGATACCAAGATATTTCTTAGGAAATAACTTGGATTCAATAAATGGAACACTCACACGGTATTTGCATTTGAAATAAAGAATGGTTTCCATGAATATAAATTCATGCAACCTGTGCACATACATTAAATGAAATATTTACAGTAGTGCACAATACGTAAGTGAGCCATTTGATATCAAAGGATTCATTTTGCTGTGAGTTGAAACTTTCTGCATTGTAAATTCTGGATTTCTGCCACAGTATTTCCCTCCCCACGTGCATGTACAAGTGTGTGTGCAGGTACCCATATCTTTGATAATGGGCACTTACCAAAGCTGATTATTTTCTCTTGTGCATACAGATGCAGCCTCCCTGCCTCCCAGAGTGCTACTGCTGAATGTTGCCCTGCTGTGTCTCACCTACCCTGGGCTCCTTTTGGCCAGGCTGTACGACAGACAGCAGAACACCTGACTATTGAACACTCTGTCAGGCCAGGCAGGAGAGGAAGCACAGTTTTTGTACTGTTCCCCTACTCTTGGAGTCCATTTTGCAGATGAGTAAAGCTCCTCTGTGTTTTGTAGGGACATGGAAAGCAGTCTGCTGCAGCCCTAGCGTAATGATGAAGAAAATTGCACCCAAACTGCTTGACATGGCAGGTGCTATGGTCAGCTGCAAGTGAAGGTGCATGTGGAAAATCCCTGTCATTCCTGTTTAGTACACTAATGGGCCTTGATGGTGTTCTGGTCTCCAGCTCTGCATTGCTTCTCTATTTATTACAGCCCATTCTCTAGAGATGGCTTCATTGGCAAGTCCTAAATACAGTTTAAGCTTTAAAGTAGTTAAAGCTGTGCTAAGATGAAGAAAAGGCCCCTGTCTTGCATATTATTTCCATTCCTGATTGCTTGGCAAATCTCAGATTAATTGATTAGCACCATTCTGGGGGGATCTGCTTGAACTACAGAACTCCCTGGTCACACATGCTGTTGGATCAGATGACTTCTTCAATTCTCTTAAGAAGTAATCAATCACTTTCTTTTCCTGACCGTTTTGCCTTGAGCATGTTTGTCACACAATATTGTCAGTGACAGAATCTGCTTCTGAACATGTACTGTGCATGTAGCAGATTACTTATTAGTTCTGCAACAGAAAAATAACTGGCTCATGGAGTGCAAAAATAATTTGAGCATTGCTACTCAGAAATTGCTTTCTTAGCAATGAGATTTTTTAAATTGCATTTTGGTGTTGGTATGGCTTGAAAATTAACCTTTAACTTAATTGGCAGGTGACAGAGAAACCTTGCAAATAAGTTAGGAATGAACTAACAGTCTGAAAAGGGCTGCAAAACAGTCCATCTCTTTCTAAAAGAAGTCAAAATACAGTAGTGATCCAAAATTTTCTTTCTTCTCCATCTTTAAAAAGGGAAGGGATGTGTAGCATTTATTGGGACTGGGTGATTCACACCAGAACTGTGCAGGGCAGGGTAAGTAAAGTGTCCATCCTTTATTCAGGACACAGATTGTCCTAGTGGAGGGCAGGGTGATTGTTACAAACTCTAGAAAGCAGTCGTGTTCCCCTCTTTAAATGAACCAGGAGCAGCTTTGAAGTCCTGATTAAAATGGCTATAGCCTTAAGCCATGCAGGGAAGAGTCAGCGAGGGAAAAGGGAAGTGTTTTTTGTAAGAGGATACCACCAGGCTTAAGCTGAACTAGCCTTGTTTGCAAGTGAAGGATCTGGTGCTGCTTTCAGATTTTAACTCTTCGTTTTGTTTTTGGTTTGTTTTGTTTGTTCTTTTTGTAAGCTTTAATCACTGTTTGTCATTGTCTTAAAGCCAGCTGGTGTCTCTTGTTCATCAACTTCGGTACGATGGTGCTTTGCAAGGATGTATTTATATTATAATGGCCAACATTTGGCCAGCCCTATTCACTCATTCACTAACTTTTTTTTTTGTAAAATAAAGTGCTTTACTTGTACAATGTATATAAACCTTGTACAAAAATCCTTTCCAATTATTACCGAGTTGTAACAAATGAAATGTTGATTTTTATAATAAAACTAAGA
This sequence comes from Corvus brachyrhynchos, assembly GCF_000691975.1. Lineage (NCBI taxonomy): Eukaryota > Metazoa > Chordata > Aves > Passeriformes > Corvidae > Corvus > Corvus brachyrhynchos. Next base: position 1,403,153 of record NW_008237265.1, read on the forward strand.
GTGAAAAAGGAGAGGTATGTTTCATTTTATTTCAGTATCTGGAGGACAAGCAATTAAAGGTACAACGTGCTCTCCATGAAAGTCAGAATGGGCTGAGTTTTCCGATGCTGTAGAAGGCCCTGCAGACACATGGATTTGCAGTGCAACTGGCTATATTTTAAAGCTTCAAGTCTCAGTTATTGATCCCTTAGATTGATTTACAGGATAATACCAACCAGAATCTTCTACCAAATGACTGTTTCGGACACTGCTCATTCTTGAAATCTCTATTGAAATGTTTGCAAAGAGGGAAGTGTTTAACTTCAAAATGTAAAAGAAATTCCCCCAAGCCCTCTTCCTATTGCTGTAACAAGTAATTGGAGAGGAACCAGTTCTGAATTTATAAGCTCAGCACAGGAATTTCCCACTCCACTTGCATCCACTGGTCATGGAAAAAAATACATGGCTTTGTATTAGTGTGGATCTGGCTGTACTGAGACTGCAGCTCTGGTTTTTCTGCATGGAAGCATGGACAAGCCATGTACCACTTGCCATGTCAGTAAGTCAGGGTCTGCATTTATCAATCTCACAGAGCGTTGTAAAAATACATCCTGTTCACACTCAGCCAGGCTGCTGTGCTTACTTTGTTTCAAGGTGTTACATTTATTTTGCCTTGGAAAACAAGCGGTTAGTTTGGAGCTGCAGGGGGCTGCGTTTTTCTCTGAAAATGCCGGTTTGGAATTGTTGCTGGGCTGCAAAAGGCTCAACAGCCCTTCCTTTTGTTTTCATTTAAACCATGGTGGCTACCTTTAGTCTGTGCAGCTGTAATATGGTAGAAGTTTGTGTACAGCATTCATGTTCTCTTGGATTCCCTGAGACTTGGACTTTTCCAGATATGGCTTAAGCATCAGAGTGCATCAGAGTGCATTTGTTCCTCAAAGTGCATATTAGAGAGGGGGTATGGACAGGCACAAAAAGAGCAGGATCAGCCCTCTCCATGAGCAACTTGAGTTAAACCTTGGGGAGAAAAACCGAAACTCTTTAGAGGGAGAGTGTAGCTCAGGAAACAGAACTTACTCCTTGTCAGTTGTCTTACCTGTGCCAGGTAAGGTCTCCAGCAGTGGCAGAGCTGCTGAAATCGTGTTTGCCAGGCAGCATGGGGCTGCAGGCAGAGTAAGGAGCACTGGAGTACTTCCCATCATTTAAAAACGTATTCCCTGCCTGTCTGAGAAAAGACTTCTTGGAAATCTGAAAAGAATTTGTGATTGGGAGCTGCTGGTTCTCCCTTCTTGCACCCTCTGAGGCACAATGAAACTGCTCAGTGGGGAAGGTCTGAAGCTCGGGTTCTGTGGCTTGGTGTGGCACAGCAGTGACCTCACCCCAGCTCTGCTCCCACAGCAAGACACCTTTACAAGAGTCCAAGGGGAACGAGTACCCTGCAGTAACCACCAGGTTGGCTTCTCTGAGGACATGTGAAGAACATCCTTTGGGTCTGAGGAGATGGAGGAATTTCACCTGGTAAGTGTTTTCTGCTTGTTAGTGTTACGAAGATCCCTAGCCCTGTCTCCTTCCCAAGAAACCAATAACCTTACCTTGCAGAGCACTGGGCTGGAGAGGGACAGCTGAGGGAGGGACCCTCCACCAAGTGCCCCCAGCACTGCCCTGAGAAATGGGTTTCAACCACGGATGATCCCTGCTGGTGACTGAATAAAGGGCTACAGGCTACTGCTGGCTCCTGCAGAGCTGGGAGCATCCAGCTGTCCCAGGGGACAGGCCCAGGACCTTCACCTGCAGCTCAGGTGCTCTGAGAGCTGCTCTGGCTTCCTGGGCCAGGTGTCCATGCAGGTGAAGAGCAGCAGGGAAATGTTGCACATCAGAGATGCACAGAGAGGACTGTGGGGAGAAGAGAGGTGCAGAGAGGTTGTGGTGGTTGTGCTCTGGGCTCCTTGTCTTTCTTCAATGATGTGCATGGAGGGGAATTAGAAACATGCATAAAGTAAGATGAATAAAGGACACAGGGCATATGGTAGGAAGGATCCTGGAAGTCAGTGGCAATAAAAAGAAAGGATAATATTACAGGTGCCTCCTGGAAGTCACTCAGCACACAGCAACTATGCCTCAGAACACACCTGGTTGGCATGACAGGGATCCCAGGGGAATAATCTGGCAAGGATGGAGAAAAGGAACATGCTGGGCAGTTCAGGATGAAGAGCCAGAGGAGTCCGGTAGAAAAGCAGGGAGTCCTGTTGTCTGCACCATGTCTGTGCTTGGAATGAAAGAATTGTTATGGGGCCTGACTCCTGTGGGGCCAGAGAAGATCAGTTCAGGAGGGACCAGAGGAAATGGTTTAAGAGGCCGCTCCTGCCATCCCACCCACAGGCCCAGCAGTCTAGCGGGGAGACAAGCTGCTTTCTGCCCAGGGCTTCTTTGACTTGGCTCCCAAGGAGGCAGCCAGGCCACTTTTGCCTGGAAGAGAAGAGCAGCAGGATGGAAATCAGCACTGTAGCTTGATGGGGCAGGAAATGTGTCTGCACGAAGCACTTCCAGAGGCTGTGAGGGCTTTCCAGCGGGGACAGTCCCTCTCAGGCACAGCCCTGACTGGTTATCAGCACTGAGGGGCTGTTGTGCCAGCAAGAGTGACCAGCTGCCAGTGTTTGGGGCCAGCCAGAGGGGAAGCAGGCAAGCTGGAAGAGGAGATGGCATCAGGAATTATCTGAGACCCCCCAGCAAAGCCCCTCCTTCTCCCAGAATTCCCCTGTGAGCTGCACCTGTGTACAGCCTCTTTCCTGCCTTGCACCTCCCCTGCCTCTCTGATGAACACCAGACCTTGGCCTCCGAGGGCATTCCATGAGCTTTTGTGGCTCCTTCCTTAGCAGAGGCGCATTGTCCTCGCTGTGGAATCACACTCATGGGAATGCTGCTGACACTGATTCTGCTTCAGGTGGGGAGTGAGCAGCAGGGGAGTCCTTCTGATAAAGATCCAGATTTTAGGCAAATGTCTCCTGTGCTGAAAAGTCAAGGAAGAAATCAGCATAACATGACACCCACTGTGGACAGGAGGAGAGTTTGGAAATGAATTTTTTATTTTAATGGATCATGATGCAATAGATGCTTTAAAAATAGAAATCCATTGGTGCATCTTTCCTAACTTTGTGTTTTTCAGGCATGCTCTGTTTGCTGTAGACAGAGTGATTCCTCCCTAAATGCCACTGTATTCTTTCCATACTGCAAATGTTTTGAGAAACCCTGTGGCTGCAGCATTGCTGTGCAGATGGCCTAATGTGGGCTGATGTTCTGAAGCACAGCTGTGAGGGATTCATTATTTGATGGAAAAAACCAATTTCAGATGCTTCTAATAAAAAAATGTTCCACCAGCAGCACTAATAAGGAAGGTCGATTTTTTTAAAAAAATTCACTTCTCTCTCTTACCTTCCAATGTGATATCCACAGGTCTACTCCACTCTGTGTTGCAACTTGAGTAGTGGAATAGGAAAGACATATTCCCCCAAATTTTGAAAAGGGAAGGGGATACCAATTGTCTCCTTCACTGGCATTCCTCTGTCTCCTAAAGAGATCCAAAAAATGCTTAGAAGTCAAAAGTCAGACAGAAGCACAGGCTTGTCATAAAGCTGGAATTTGATTTTGGCAAATAGCAGGTAAGGAAAAATTGCAGGTCTCTCTGTCAGAACAGGGCACGTGGGAACAGGTGGGAAAGGGAGAGATGGGGGTTCTGTTGTTTAGGATACTTGGCTCCTTCAACCACATGGATTTTTTTTTCTCTTCTCATTTAATGCTTGTACTGTCCTTCAGCTTTGGATGGCTCCAAAACGAGGACCAAAAAGACAAGAGATGTAACCATCGTGTCCCAATTGTTCATTTCTTTGAGTTAATTTTATGTTGCTAATAAAACTTCTGTCTTTCCATGAGTGTAAAAGACAGTGGGTAAAAGACAGGCTCCACCTGTAGAGCTGGGAGGGGTTGGCAATTCAGATCCATCATTTACTGTGGGATTTCTCCAACACCTTTTTCCAGTGGACCTGGCACCTGTCATTGTGCACTATTAACTGCAGTTGCTGCCAGCAGGTACTTGGTGATTTCTTGGTGGATTTGGTCTCCAGCATGTGCTGGAAGCCAACTGTAAGTCACTAAAAAGTGACTCAGAGAAAAGGATTTGGGGTGAGCTTTGTTCTTTGGTTTTGTTTTTGGTAAGATGATCTTCTCTATTGCACAGTTGTGTGAGACCAGTTCATATTTGAAATGATCCCTGGCCTATTCCTGTGGTATTCTGTGACATGGAAGAGTTGGTGAAAAACAAAGAGCACTGCAGGCGAAGATTGCATTACATATGAAGATCCCTCCCCTATGCCCAAAGGTACTTTGCTACTTGAAAGTCTAAAAGTTCTTAGAAGGAATTGAATTTCACATGCAGCATCAAGAGAAGAACGTTCCTCTGAATGTTCCTTCTGCATTGCTACTGTGATAGTTTTATAGTTAATGATTTCTACTTTGGTTCCTTCCAGACAGAAAAGGTTCAGTGATCTGATGTTCAGTGATCTTTTACTTCTTTGTGGGCTTTAAATGTATTTTATATATTATATATATTTATATACCTAGAAGTGCTCAATACCTTATTTGTAATTACAGCCATCTCCACTGTTTTCATTGCAATTTTTTCAGGAAAAATCACAGATACTGGATTTTTGGTTTTATGTAGTTTTCATTTCAGAGTGTGCACAAGAAACTGACATCCCATCCTTCTAGGGAGCAGCTACAGCAAAATACTCAGCTCTGTGATAGCTGTGAGAGCACCAATCTTCACCCATCCTTGGGCTGCTAGAAAGAGGGACCCTGAGGCCAGAAGGTAATTAGTCAAGTTACTTAAAGGTGAGATGCTTGATAATGTCCCTACTGAATCCTCATGAATAAACTGCAAACTCACATGCATATAGTATTAACAAATTTGTTCCCAGACTGTTTCCAGTTTCATCCTTGTTTTGCTTGAGCCACTACCTATAGATAAAATGATATGATCCCTTCCAACCCATTCTTTTGAAAACCCCTAGTATTTAATGCTGGCAATTAGGATGTTCTGCAGGTTTCTCTGCTCCTTTTCCTTGTGTGAGAGGCCCTGGTGAACGATTCCATGCAGGTGTGTCTGTGCATCTTCCTGTGCTTTGTCCTGCACTCTGTCCCAGCAGGAGAGGAGGTGGCAGCCTCAACCCACTTCCTTTCCCCAAAGCTGAGGTACAAAACACAGGGTGGTGGTAGGGTGCTGAGGGGAAAGGAAAGTCACCCCAGGCCCCCACACTTAGAGCAAAATACACTCTCTGAATCTTAAGATCTTTTCCAAAGGCAGAAAGTAAAAAGAAAACTTAGCCTTCAAAGTGATTGTGAGTCACACCCCTTTCAAAGCTTTTCCATGGATTTCTTTAAGTTTCTTTCCAGTGTGTATTCCAAACATTTTTGTGGGGATGATAAATCTTTCCTGTTTCACATTTTATCTTGGTCCGTCAAACTGGCCCTCATTTTGGTTTTTCTTCTGGCACTAAGGGCTAATTTCTTTACCTGAATGCAGACACTGCATCCAACATGACAGGCACTACCACTAAAAAATGGGATATTGTCTTTCCTGCTTGCTTTAATTGAGAGCAGAGGGGTGACCTCAGCCCTGAACTCTGCCCTTATTAGGACTTTCGCACATCGCTTCACACTAAGGCACAACAGAGCACATGCAAGCTCTTGGGGGACAGAAATCCATTTCCAGGCAGGTCCTAGGATCTAGTATATATTCTGTGGTCTGTTAGATATCCAGGCTGGGTTTCAGGCTTGGAGTTGGGTCTTTAAACCTTCAACGTTTGGGGTTTGTACCTTGTGTCCCTTCATGACTAAATTTAGGACTTTGTGTGCTCAGGTCCCCATCACTTAAGCCAGCACAGGACCTCTGGTGTTCAGCAACCCTCGGGTTACTTTGCGAACTGGGAGGGTTCAGCAATAGCTACCCTGGACTGGCCACAGGGAAAGTGTAACAAATGAAGCCCCACTCTCCCAAAGTGGGACACAGAAGGTGCAAACCAGGAGGCAGCAGTGGCTGAAGGGATGTGGGACAGGGTGTGCAGAGGTGGTGAATGCTCCTCTCTGGAGCTGGGCTGTCCCTCTGTGGGCACTGCCTGGGGAAAAGGCACACAGCAATCCCCTGTCCATACAGTGTAGCTGTGCTGTGTGTATTTCTTGTAATCATCTCTACAGAGAAGCATTTTGCTGAGTCTCCAGCTCCTGGAAGGAGAGGCGTCGGAGAGCTCAGCTTCCTGTAAAATGCCTTGGCTCTCCCACTTCTGGAGTGAAGGTAACCACGGGATCTGCATTTATCTGAAAGGATAAAATACAGAAGGCAAACATGGCACCCAACCTCCACAACAATTTTGAAAACCTCAGAACACCACCTGAGGGAGGGGTTACTCTTTCTGTGTTTTCCCGGGAGAGCTTGAGGTGCTCTCTTGGGGCTTTGGATGCTGGGGTTGGCCAGGCAAAGCACAGGACACGGCTGCCACCACCAGCCCTGCACGGCTGTGCCAGGGCTGCTCAGTGTCAAGGGCACCCTCCTTTTCTCTGCTGCTTAGCATGGTGGTAATGCCTGAAGCAATTCCTGCCCCACAAAAGATCTTTGTAATCTGTAGGAGAAAGTTTCACGAAGGATGTCTGGACTTCGGGCGGCTCTCTTGAAAGCTGTTTATTGCATAGGCAAAGTTACAGCATTTCAGGGAGTGGGTATCCAGAGCCAGCCCTACAGCTGCCAGCTCCAGCTGTAGGCATACCTGAAGCCGCTTTCTGTTCAAGTTACAAAGCATTATATACTTTTCTTTGCAGAGTATCTTAATACATAACAACCAATAAGCACCATACACAATACCTTTACATTTGCCTATAGCCTATCATAGCTACTACCATCACCATGTTATAGTCATTATTATCCAATCACAAGAGTAAAGTAAGTTACAATTTAAGCTTACAATGGAACCTCTTTTCTTCTTGCTACATCGACATTTCTTGTTTGCCTGCCATATCTCTCTTTTTGGTAAAGACATGTTTTCTATTTACTTATGCTCTTCTTGAGAGTTATTTACTTGGTGAAAAACATGTCTTTGTTTGTAGTCACATACCTTTGTCCTAGTCATAAAAATCTCCTTCCAACTCATCTCCAACCTTTGCCTTCTCAGTTATTCAGTGACCAGTGTTTCAGCAAAACATCTTTTACTCTGTATCAAAACTTGCTTTCATTTCTATCTCATTCTCAGTTTCTACATTCAGAGATCTTTCTGCCGAGCCTACATAACTGTGAAACTTTCTTATCAGACTTTCATCCTCTCCAACAGTAACCGAGGTGCTTACAGGAAGGCACCTTTCCCAAGACCCAAACTCACACAAATTTGATGAAAAACAACCCCAACAAACCCAAGCCAGCTGAAGCCAGACACACAGCTACCTTAAATACAGAGCGTGCAGGTGCTTCTCCTGTATCCCTGGATGGCAAAAGCTTTTTGATATGTTTCTCTTGAAGTGTTTGGGGAAGTCTGCCTTCTGGACTCTCTTGCACTTGTCATATTGGTTTGGAGGAAGACAGAACTCTGTTCTGTACCTGATAGGCAGTAGTCTTCCAAATTAAAATGCTTAGGAAAAACCCTGAGATAGAAAAGGTGCTTTGATTTGTTGTTTTGTCTGATGGCCAGCAGCAGTTATTTCAATGTAAACAGTAAAAATGAGAGAGACAGTTCATACCCCTACCTCTGACTGGTCCTAGAACTGTCACCCAAAAGATTCTAATTTCACTACAGGCACTTACATTGAATACATAGGCACTGCTGGCAGCACCAAGGACTTCCTTCAGGCCTTGCTTGACAAAAATAGTCCCACACTTGCCTGCATTTCTGCCACAGACACGAGCAGAAAGCTCAGTCTGAGCAGTGATTTGCTCCTTGGTGCAGGCTGTCCTCTTGCCTGGGGAGCAAACAGGACCAATCCAGCTGATGCTTCCAGCTGCATGAATTCTCTCCCTAAAGTGACGAGCAGGATCTCTGTATTCCTCTCACATCACCTGACCTTGCATGCAACTGGGCACACACTTTCCTTTTTTTGCCTTATCTCCAAAGGAAGATCCCTGCTTAGCCAAGCTGCCCTGCTGCCTTGCCTGCCTGACTTCTGACATTTTGGAATTGCCTGTTCCTGTGCCCTTGGGAGGTGGTGTTTAACAAGTGACCAGCACTGATGGACCCCAGCACCTGCACATTTTCCCAGGGGACTTTACTCGCTGGTTCCCTGCACAGCCTGAAGCCTGCTCTCCTCATGTCCAGGGCTGGGATTTTGCTGGCACTTTTCCTCCTGTCAATAGAGCTTTTAAACATGATGGCCAAGACAGCCCCAATCCCCTCTTTGCTCACGAGACGCTCTCTGTTGACAAGCAGCAGATCAAGGATATCTTTCCAAGTCAGCTCCCTGTTTCATAAAGTTGCCATCCAGGTTTTTTAGGAATCTTCTGGACCTGTTTGTGCCAGTTGTGTAATGCTCACAGTTTATTTCTGGCAAGTTGAAGTCCCCCATAGGGACAAGGGCAGTTGATATGGAAGTGTCCCTTGGTTCCTCAAAGAATAATTTGTTAGAGTCATCATCCTGGCTGGGAGGTCCAGAGTAGATTTCCACAGGGACATTCACATTATTTGTTTGCCCCTTAATTCATATGTGGAGGCTTTCAACTCTGCCATTGCCAACTGTGAGCTCCAGATATTCCAACCCTTCTGTTACATCCAGTGCCACATCCCCCCTCTCCTGCCCTGCTTATCTCTCCTGAAGAGCCTGGAGCCATCCAATGGGGCACTCCAGCCACAGTGAGGCATCAGGCACTCCTGGCAGCCTGAGACCTGGAGAGCTGCATCTGCCACCAGAAGGTTTTTCTGTCTGGAGGGCTCTGACACGGCCAGAGCAGTGACTCCAGGAGCTGCAGGGAAATGAGCTCTGCAGAGTGTCAGAACCACACCTGAGACAGGGCACACGAGTAAGACTGGGGCTGAAAAGTGACCTCTTTGTGCCCTCCTTCACCAGCTCCTGGGTCTGTTTGCTATCTCTGTTGTCTGCTCCAGGATGGTGGAAGAGGAGCACTTCCTTCTCACCCTGACCATGCAAACTGACCCAGCCCAGGTGCAGGTGTTTCCCTTCAGCCCTGCTCTCATGTACAGAGGAGCAGAGTGGGCTACGTGGGAGTGGAGACTCTTCTCGTGCCAGGGGAAGAAAAGGCCGGGTTTCCTCTCCCAGCTCTTCCAGCTGGATCCTTTCCTCCTGGATGACCCTGACTCACTGACAGTTCTCATGGAGAAAAGCAGAACCACCACAGGTCACCAGAGCTCATTAAGCAGCACAGCCAGTCCCTCCCGTACAACCTAACCAGATAGGTGTCGTCTGTGCAAGAGAAGTGAACTGTTTTAAACTGTATGGATGGTGTGGGAAGCTGGTTTTGCACACAAACCCACCCGGCAGGACCTCTGTGCACGGTACAGTGGATGCATTGCAATCCAGTTGCCCCTAGGATGGAAAGCAGTAACTCATGGGCTGAAGGATTATGTCCTCTTATTTAACCTTAACTAAATGGGGCACAACATAGTGAAGGCAGAGTTGCACTAGGATGCCAAGGAAAACATCCCTAGTGGCAACAGATGTCACTGATGTGAAACAGAGCAGCACATGCTGTAGGAAAAGGCCTAGGCTGACACAGGTCCTTCAGAAGAGAAGCTGTCTGCTGGTCTGGGCCTGTCCAGAAATATTCCCCACATTCCAAACTGTGAGGTTTCCACAGGCTCAGCCTCTAGAAGAGAAGTGATGCACTGCTTGGCTTTCAGCACCAGCAGAAGTGGTAAGTCACCTATTTATGACCTGCACTAGACTAAATTAGCAATCACTGTGCAGCAAAGATCTGCTAGCAAAAACGGAATACCAGATCTGCTTGCTGATGATTTTAGGGCAGTCTGTCACCTGCTGGATCACCTCCACCATTCACTGGCTGGATTAGAGCTCTAAAATCCCAGGGCAGTTCCTTCCCTTTTCGGTACCACAAAATATTTGATACCTGAAAGTACAGTGTTTGGTATCTAAATTGATGATAGATATACCCACTTAATCCATATATAACTGAGACCCAGAGAATCTTTTGCTGGATTATAGACAAACATTATGCAAAGAAACTGAGTTCAGACAAGAAAAGGTTTTTTTATTACCTTCCATGGCTATTGCACCTGGGTGCCTGCTGATTTCCATTCTTTCTTCTCCCAGTGGCTAGACTCATCCTGCCAGAGCAAGGACGTGCCTTCCGAGCACAGCATTTCCCTTAAAAACACAGAAGTTCACTTCTTTTATTTAATATTCTCAGTCTTTCATCAAAACATGTGTTCATAAGCTTTCACTAAGAAGGGCACTGCACTTCCAATAAAAAACAATGCCTGTTGTGCATCCTTATGAGAACAACGTTGAAACAAGTCAGTCTGCTTTTTGTCATGATTTAGGAATGGTACTTCCCAACGCAGTGCTCCCACTAAGACTCTGCTGCTAACATATATATTTCATATGGCATTGCACTTTTCCCCCAAACTCACGTTAAGCATTAATTAGGCAAGGCCAGTAAAATGACACAGTAATGCTCTTGTAGCCTGTGGGCCAAAATTATGATTTTGTTACCTGTATAACTAACCCCTAGCACACTTCCATTTTAAGAGGGATTTTCACCATGCTGGTGATCCTCCATTTCCAAAATAAGCTTGTACATGAAACTGCAAGCTAGGAGGGGCCTGGTGCATTTGAAACAGCCAAAGGGGGGAACACTTGCATTTATCTGTGGCAGAGAAATAGTTTTAGGAGATGCAGAGGGATTTCTGACTGGGAGGAGAACAAAAGCACTTGAGGCTGCACCTTCATCTGAAGCTGTTGCATGGATAAGCTCATCCTGGTGCTTTTCCTGCCAAGGGAGGAATTTACCAGTAGGAACAGAAATATGGGCAGAGTGAACTTTGGATTTTCCAGGGAACAGCATCTTGGAGTTCACATACACATTGCAGGCTTATAGAAGGCTTTTTGTTCGTGTTCACTGAAGCTTCCTGTTTCCTTCCTGCTTTCCTTGGACCAGCTGACCTCAGAGCAAGAACAGCAGATGGAAATCTTGCATATTAAGGATTATTAATGATCTGTCATGCCCTGGACTGCAAAAACTTCAATTTTCGTTTTCCTTTCAAACATACCCCATATCCTGATGCAGAATATATTTGCTCCAACACAAAAAGGAGGGCAGGGGGTGGCGGGAAAGGGAAGTGGTATTTGAGGCCCAGTAAAGGGAAAGGCAGCCTGAAGGGAACAGGAGAAAAAGAACTAAACAACCACAGCTTTAAAGGTGAACTTTTGTATTTTATAGAAACAGTCCAAAAGAGAGAAGACTGAGCAAAACCAAACAATGTCAACTCTGCCCCATTTTATCTATCCTGCTCCCGTAGAAATGATTGCCTTGTTGTTCTGTGTCATATCACAACAGAAAAGGGAAAAAAATGGCCATTTTCCACTTGGCCTTTATGTTGACCTTATAGCCAGAGCCCTGCATAACTTTTGAAATATACTGGCAAAGAAAAACTTTCATTTGGTTTGATTTGATTTGATTTGATTTGATTGATGCAGCATCATGACCCATGGAGCAATGTCCTCCTCTGACACACAGCCACTCACCCAACCTGCTACTTCCATGATCTTCTGCCACTTTCCACCTCAGAATATACTACCCTTGATATAGCCATTCTGACCATAATTTTAAACTGAAAATCAAAACAAAACACCTTGATTCTTTTAAATTCCTGGTGGTATTTAGGGAATAGTGTGGCAATCTGTGTTTGCAAATTGCCAGCCCTGGCTGCACACAGGAAAATCTCTAGCCAGCTTTCTTCTTTGGCTGGAGCTCTGGTTTCCTAAAGCCTCTGGGTGGAGGGACCTGACTTTGTCCATTATGGAGCAATATAAGAACAGAGATATTTCTAAACATGTTACAGCCAGCCTGGGTGGATGTGGGTGTAAGGGAAGGTGTGATCTGACTCCTTTCATTTTCGTAGTAGCTTTTTCAAACAAACAGAACTGGAAACTGTCCTAGAGCAGGTGAGATGGATGTAAAGGGGAAACTCCCATAGAGACAATACAATACAATTTTTAATGTGCTGTAATTATTTTTGCTTTGTTGTGCTTATTTATTTTCCTCCTTTCTCACAAGGAAACTTATTTCAAGAGCCTTTCCTGAAAGAGGATAGAAGAGCAAACATTCTGAATAACGGCAGTATTATTTCCCCCTTTTCCAGGATGTTCACATTTGGTTTCTCTTCGGTTTCTCAGTCTCTTCATGATGTTTCTCACATTAAGACTAAAACTACTTTTTCTATCTTGATTTTTATGATATGTACTGAGCCAAGAGTATAAGAAGATTCCCCTTAAAAATGGGAGAGACTGTGAGCTCTGCTGAGAGGAAATACTTGTTTCCAGGAGGGAAAAATAAATCAAAGAGGAAAAGAACTTCTTTTGAGAGATGGAAAGGCTTGGGTTAGGGCTTTTCCTCACTAGCAACAACAGTGCCGGGGGCTTCCAAGGGCCTTCCTAAGCTGGGCACAGCGGGACCGACTCCAGGCGGGTCAGCGGTGCCTCCGCGCATCATCTGCCGACAAATGCCAGCACCTGGTGCCCTGCAGAGCAGCTGCCGCGCTCA
>NW_008237265.1:1416431-1428661 GCF_000691975.1 Corvus brachyrhynchos
CACCCCGGGACGAGCACTCCGGGACGGGCTGATGGCTCCGCTGGAGAACCACGAGACCGAGCCGCTGTGAAGGGCTCTGGCTCTTCTGCCTGGCAAGAGTCCGCCTGCCCGCGCTGAGGTTTGTGTGCGTGAAACACAGACTGAGCTCCAGGGAAGACTGAGGCACCGAAAGCCGGCTGAGTGTCCCTCCTGGCACTTGTCACTGTGCCAAACCAGAAACGAAATGTGCAAGGGGAGATCACACAAAGATACACTGGGCATTGAAGTGTGTTTCTGAGCAGTGCTGCTACCCTTGCTTCCTTAGTTTAGATGGAAAACAACTTTGTTACCAAATGATGGAGCTTTTCCAAATTGTTTTTTCTCATCTTCTCGCTGTGTATTGCAATGGGGTGAGTGGTGTGGCACGGCGAGGTTGGGGGTCAGAGGCACTACTGTCCTTCTTCTCCTCTTTTTACGCTCTGGCATTCCCCACTCTTCCCCAGGGCTTGGCACTGATGCTCCGGCCACAGACGTGGCGTGAGTGGGTAACACCAGGTGGGATGCCGGGGAAAGCCACGGTAGGAGCCTTTACCGAGGAGGAGGGTTTTCCCTGCTGTGCTCGGGGGTTACATCTCACTCAGGCCCTCACTCTTTGTGCTGCAGCTCTGCTAATTCAGACCCTGACTCCTCATGACAGTCTTGGCTGTGCCTGGTTAGGATCACCAAGCCAGCTCTGCCCGCCTAGCACAGGTACTGTGGGGCTGCCCTACGCCTGTGAGGATGCTGCTCTGGGCTGCTTGCTCTCACCTCCAGCTCCTGGCTCCCTTTCTCTATGGAGCAGCCTGCTCTGGCTGGCACCCAGGCTCTCGGAAACCTCAGGCTGTGCCATGAAGCTGCCAGTAGAAAAGTAATCCTTGACTGGATTTCTTTTGGTACACTGCATGGGGAAATTCTGTGTCCTTTTATTTTTCTTGTTATTTATGGTCACTTCTTGTTTTTCTTCTGCCTGGCAGCTCAGCACAGTTCAGGTGGCATAAGGTAAAGACACTCCAGTCTCCCACTACCCTGCCCTTTAACCAGTTTGGTTTAGGATACTGTAGGCTGTGATCTGCCCTGAGTGCCAAGGAGCCTGGGAGTCAGCAAAACATTTGAGTATTGTCCTCTTTTCTCCCAGCCTTTTCAATAAGACATTAAGTAGTGTTTCCCTAAAAGCCATTGAGACAAAATCCCTCTAAGCAAGTTTTTCTTAATTTCTTTATTTTCTATAAGAATAAACCCAAACCACAAAATGTGTAAATTTCTGGATTAATAGTGAAATATGAGAGAGGCATTCATTTAAAAATCATATACAGTTGTCTCTGGAAAGTATTTTCACATTTGAGTTGAATTTCCTGACGTCATTGAGCTGTTTCTGGTTCTTGAGCTATCTGTAACTGTACATTGCTGTTTGTGAGGGAGATGGGAGACCACTCCTGGAGTGATGCATCCAGCCTTCAGCACAGGAAAGACACGGATCTGTTGGAGCAAGACTAGAGGAGGCTACAAAGATGGACAGAAGGCTGGAGCACCTTCCGTGTGAAGATAGGCTGGGAGAGCTGGGAGTCGTTCAGCCTGGAGAAGGCTCTGAGGAGGCCTTATTGTGGCCTTTCCATATATAGAGGGGGCAAAGACAAGTGGAGAGGGACTTTTTACCAGATCCTGCAGTACAGCACAAGGGACAATGGTTTTAAACTGAAAGAGGACAGGTTTAGATTGGGCATAAGGAAGAAATTTTTAACAATGAGGGTGGGGAGGCCCTGGCACAGGTTGCCCAGAGCAGCTGTGGCTGCCCCATCCCTGGAAGTGTCCAAGGCCAGGTTGGAACGGGGATTGGAGCAACCCGGGATAGTGGAAGGTGTCCCTGCCCATGGCAGGGGGTTGGGCTAGAGGATCTTCAGTGTCCCTTCTGACCCAAAACATCCCATGATTGTCCTGTGATCCCATTTAATGGCTAATTACTTGAGGCACATTGCAAGAGTTTCAGTAACTTCCTAGGTATTTCCTTCACACATGTAGATGAAAAGATTTGCCTAGAAGTGCAGCTGAGATGGATGTGCAGCTACCACGGCTCAGCAGGCAGAGGTGAACTCACTGTCCATCAGATAACTCAGTCCAAGAGAACATGTTCATTCCTCCAGTGAAAGTGTTCACTGCTGACACCTGGGGTGGTATGGACACATCCTTGTGTAAGTGTGCGTGGGGTTTGGTTTTTTTCCTTTGTAGGACGGAAAACTTTCATGAACTTCAAGCAGAAAATATATAGTGTTCTTACACAGCTTGACACACTGCAGCTGATGGTTGTGAATGCAAAAATGTTTCTGAGTGGGAAGCATGGGACTGGAAATCACAGTCTGAATGAAACCATCTGAATCAAGAGGATCAGAGGCCGACAGAGCTGCAGTCTGTGCTGGTTAGTTTTCCTCACAGGTCAAATGGAATAAATTCTTTCATCAGGTTTTCTCCAAAAAAGCCTGATTTTAGCAAGATTTCCAGTCAGAGAAAAACACTGAATATCAGAATAAAAAGGACCCTAAAGTGAGCTAAACTGCCATGATTTGCACAGCTACTAGCAAGTGAAGAAGCCTTGGTGGATAACACTGATGGCAGATCTATAAGCCTCAACAATTAAAATATTATGAACTTATTATTTTGTGTGACATCAAGATAATACTTCCCAAAGGCTATAAAATCTTTGACTTCTTCAAAAAGAACCATGGTTTCTGAATTTTGGGATATCCATTTTAAGCAATCCTTTTCGGACTTACTACCTTTTTTTAAGATCAACAATAAAATCTGCTTTTTTCATTTAAGTTAAAACCAATCATCCTTGTGCATAAGGGTCTTTTCCACTGAGACAGAGATACTGAGTTTCCAATCTTCCTACTTCTCTGGCATTTGTTTCTCCATTAATCATAAGACTCAGCACTCCTGTGGTGCTGTAAATCTCCAAAACTCCCTGCTACCATGAGTGACTTCATTCTGTAAATTAATTTAAGTGGGTGCATCAGTGGACTTGGTGGAGCCCTGTGGTAAACAGCATTCCTGGGAATGTCAGTGGGTCTGAGGCCTGGGGTATGGTCTCTCCTGATAACAGTGTTGTCCTCTACACATTTTTCCAGCTGGAAACTCCAAGATGTGGGTGATGGCAAAGAAGAGTCAATGTTGTCATTCCAAACAACATTTGGAACTTCTGGTCGCTCAAGGAGAAAAATAAATCTTCAGTGAGCATTATGACTTGCTTTCTTGTCCTTTGGAACTGGATCTGAGGCTCTTTGTGAAGATTATTTAAAGACACAATTTACTTAAATGGAGACACAGAACACTTGTAGCACCTTGCTCACCAGGAAAGCTGGTAAAGGGTTCCTCATTGATATTATTCCAGCTTTGGTGAATACTGAAAAAATCCTTCTTCAAGGGGCTATGAAATTGAAATTAAATGTCTTTTTCCCCCCAGAACAAATTGTGGTATTTTATCTCTTTGGTCTAAGGTATGTTCAGACATGTGTTTTCAATCACACTGGAATTGGATTACATTACAGCTGCCTTTTCTGGTGTTGCTTTGCTTCCTGGGAGTTGTAGTTTGGGTCCCATTTTGTGCTCTGGGTTTGGTTCCCTAAGGAACAACCTCTTCCTTCTGGCTGGGCTGGTTACATATGGGGGACAATGTTCAGCAATGCAGAAATGCAGTTATCTTTGCTTTGACCCAAAATATTTTATTCAAGGAAAATTGTCTACAGCAATCCATCCAAAACTGGGAGAAAACAAGAGGCTGAAATAACAGAAATTCCCATAACTTTGAAACTCTGTTTTTCATTTGTCCCCACTCCCATTCTGTGCCCAAAAGTGCTGTGCCTTGTTGCTGCTTCTCTTTTAGTACAACATAAATGAAATGTCACCTTCAGGGTGCAGAGGGATACAGGCTCTGGAGATCAAGGTTGGGTTTTGGGAATTTTGAGAAATGAAGCTGGGTATTTACATTCATAAGTGTCCAAGGCACAAAGTCTCACTTTCAGGAGCAGCTTGCAGCCAGCAGTGCCCAACAAACTGAAAACAGAAATTAGGATCCTAATTAGTTATTAGGAGAAGACTTTCTATTTGATTTAATTAGTAGAATATCAGGTGTAAGTCAACTTCTGTGCTGAAGTCTCTTGACAGATGTGGTGAGAACTATCTAAATTTCAAAGTGACTTCCAAGTTATTTTAACCAGAAATCTGTGCATCTATATGTAAGAAGAAATTTTTGTTGTTATTATGTATCTGACAGCTCCTAGGATTTTCAGGTGTCACTGTTTCTGGTAGGGTTGCACAATTTTGGAGGGCTATTGTTTTCTTTTCTTAAGACATGGTGAAAAAAAAAAGAGATATGCAATAAGTTCTATTCACTGAATAGAGATGCTGAAAATGTTGAAGAGATTTTCTGAAGGCTGCCTGAGATTAGCTTTATAATGGATTCTTTAGATTAAAAAAAAAGATAAATCCAGGTTTTAAATAAGCATTGCTTTTCTGTGTCTAGACTGTGTTAGTAAGAACAACACTATTAACCAAGTCAGGCTATTACCAGTTTTCACACCAATCATTTATATTCAGGTTATATTTATCATTTGCTGAATGTCATCCACACACACGGGACGATGCTTGTCCTTTCCTGAAAATCTTACAGTCACTGGCAAAGAAAAGAGCATTTTATTTGCTGAAGGCTGAACAGGCCCTTCAAACATCTGCATACTTTTAAACAATCCAGAAAGCAATAATGGCTATAAAAATAAAGTAATGACCTGTAGCTTCCTCCATGCCTGGCTTTAAAGAGACAGAGCCCCTTCCCCACAGTCACTGAGCCTTTTGTTCTTAAAGATCAACCTCCCCATTCTGGAGCTGGGAACAGACTCATTTTTGCCCTTGTATCACAGCAGGGAGAAACGAGCAGCTTGCTAATAGCTCTTGGTCACTGCAGCCTGAGTAAGATCTTCTACTACATTTCTTCATCTCAGGAGGAGGAACACCTCATTTCCCACATCCAAGCTCACTCCCAGTGCTGCTTTCCTCTGTCAACAGACATTTCCATGCCAGGAAGACTGACAGTGATGATTTTCTAATGATGGCATTTGCCCTCGTGCCCTGGAGGTTCTGCCTTGTGAACTTGTTTTGAGTAATAAGATGGATTCAGCACATTTGTGACAGAAGGAAGGATGGTATGGAGGACCTTGAGGGGTCCCTGCTGGACTGCCAGCCCCAGTCACAGCCCAAGGGCTTTGTGACAAATAGCATCTTTTACCACTCTAGGAGATAAAGTGGCCAGCAATTTGACAAGTAAAAATTGATTTTCCCCTCACAAACTCCATATGAGCACCCTGAACATTCAAGAGCCGTTCCATTTCTCATCCCTTTCTCCTTGCAGAATTCATTGGGAATTTCCCCTTCCCCTACTGACAAACCAGCTCTAGCACTACCCAAAGATCTCTGTACCACTGCCAATGGGAGCGAGGCAGCAAAATTCTAAATGGGACCTAACTTCTCTTCTTTATTTTGTCCTAGAGCCAGTGCTGTAATCTCCTGAGGACTGTAAGGGAATGTGTTCTGATGGCTCAAGGCAGGACCAGCCTCAGCTGCCTGTTGTGCCCTCTGCCCAGGATCTGGAGGGAGTCTGGAGAGGTGAGCAGCACTTTGGATGCTTGTGAATGTAGAGTGGGTTTTTCCTCCCTCAGGGAATCTCAAGGCAGAACGCCAGGAGTCAGCCATGAAGCAGAACAATGCTCAGGAGATCTGGCTGATTTTAGAGAAGTTCTGGAGAACTCAGGGACACATCATCCCATTGTAGAGGAGGACAGGGAATTTTACAAGATGCATTTCATGCTCTGACAAAAGAGAAGTTATTTACAAAAGCATTGCTTAGGGTCTTGGTCACAAAAGAGCCACAGCTCAATTTGAAATAAAGCCAGCAATAGGCATTAAGGAAATGTCTGGTTAAGGAGCAGGGCAGAGAGATAACCTGATTTCAATGAAGCTTCCCTACAGCATCTCTTACAGCACTGTCATTTGGAAAGGAGGAAGAAACAAAAGGACTGCTGGGAAAACTTGTTTAATTGCCAGACTCACAGGACAGTGGTCAGCAACCACTCACCTGACTCGTGCTGGTAATGGGGAGCTCAGGAGCCAATATTGGGACTGATACCGTTCAGCACCTCCAGCAGTGATGGGGAGGGGGGCACAGAGTGCACCCTCAGCGAGACAAATGCCAGGGCCTCAATCCAGAAAGACCTCAAAATCCTCAAGAAAAGAACCAACAAAGACCACAGTAAGAACTCACGTGAAGCTCCACACTGGGGCGGAATTGCCCCACATATCAGCAACTGGATGAGCAGCAATTCTGCTAAAAAAGGACCTGGGTTATGGTGGATGCCTGGCTGACTGTGAGCTAGCAGGGTGCTCTCACTGCAAGCAGACCATGACAAGCTCCTTCCACCTCCTGCTCAGTGCAGCTGGGCCCACACCTGGAACAGCATGTCCACAGAAGGACATGGAGAACCCAAAGAGGGTCCAGCAGAAGGCTCCCAGATGGTGAGGAGCCTAGAGCTCATGTCTTAGGAAGGGAGGCTGAGAGAGACAGGCGAGTTTAGTCTAGAGAAGAGGAGGCTGAGCTGTTGTCAGCTCCCCACAAAGTACTGGAAAGGCAGTGCCCAACTTCTCTCAGGTGTGACTGAATGGAATAGTGAGGGCTGTAGCTGTACCTATCTCCATCCTGTCTCCTGGAAAGACCTAGAGCCTGCATTATAACCTTGCCTCTGGCTCTATCTTCTCTCCAAGCTTTCTGGATGGACCCTGAAGCCGATTCATCACATCACCTGGTTGAGGGCTGTTAATGGACACTGTTCAGGTCCTGTGGGACTGTGCCAGAGGGCTGGAGGCATGAGGGCACTGCTTGTGCAGTGCTTGGCCCTCAGCTTCTAGCTCATCCTTCCTTGGGGAGCAGTTTCTTCCATACCCCTTGTTGATCCTTGGTGTTTCATGGACCTCTGTTTTCAAGGCCAAAATTGACCAATTATATGATATACTTAGACTTTCCCTTCAGCACAAGGAATAAACCTTTATGTGGTTGAACTTTTGACCCTAAAAGCCTTTCACTAACTGATTGTATCTAAATGTTTCTGGGGATTCTTTTGCTTCAGGTATTTCCCTTGTTGAAATAGAAGGTGACACTCAAATCTTACTGGATTTCTATTTGGAACTTTTAAGACTTTTAGTTAGCCAATAACTATATTACAGAATACTTTGTATTTTAAATTATATTTATTACAGGACGATGTATGCTTGTTTTAAGTCTTGTTACTTCACACTATAATTTATCTTATGGTTAAAAAACCACTCACACAAAATCTTACTCAGTAGCTGTTGCAGGAATTGATTTGAGCATTGTGAACAGCCCTTAGTCCCTGAAGAGAGCAAATCTGGATGCCCAGCAATTGCTTAAATGTAACATTAACCATTTGTCTGCTGATCAAAGATATTTGAAAGAGGATGAAATCTGTAAATTTTCAAAGTAGAATCAATCTCTGCTGAGTGAATTAACATTTTGGTGTCATGAAGCACTGATGCCTGAAGAAATTCCATCACTTCTCTTTTCTTTCATATGTGTCTTGGAAAGCCAGAAGAGAGCAGCACAGAGACAACTGAAGAAACAATTGCTTCTCCTGAAAATGGTAAGATGTACTTGTCCTGCAAGTATATCTTACCATATATATGAATATATATATATATTTCATTCACAGATAGAGCCCAGGACAGCAACCCAATGTTTCTCTCTCCTCATAAATTCCTGCTTGATAAGCTCCATTTCCCTGGTTTTCCATAGAAACTGGCAGCACAGTATGTACTAAAGGCCAGCCTTGTGCAAATCACAGGGCAATAGATCGATCCCTGAATTATTTACATGGGAGTTGCAAGTGTCCTCGTCATCCTCAGATCTGGAGTGTTTATTTAGGTGCCACCATGGGCAGAAATTCATGCAGTGTTTCCTCTGCTGAAGTCTCACCTACAGCCTAGAGTTCAGCTTAGGAAGCTCCATAACTGGGTACTGATGGTTCCAAAGACATACCAAGCTTTAGGCACCATGGCTTCAAAATCACGTTTTAGGAAAATGAAGTTCTTAGCTGAACAATAATAATGTGTACAATACTTCACTGTTTCAAACACAGCTGACCAGGTAAGGCTTGATGGGTATTCCTGAGGAAGAGATGATCTGACATAGAAGGTACAGCGCAATTTCCACTGTAAGGCTTTGGGATGGGAGGTAAGCTCCTTTCCTTGGGACTTTCCTCTGTGGATTCGGGGTGTTACCCACCCTCATGTGACAGCGCTATGTTTCTGAACATGTCACGCTATTGGGAAAATTCCTAGAAAGACCAACGTTACTTTTAAGTGCTTTAATCCACCACTTACCAAGGTGACACGGCTGATTTGACAGATGGCTGACTGTCAGAAGGACTCAGTAAAAGCCGGGACTCAGGCCAAGGATTTGTTTAATTTTTACTATTTTTAATTACATGTCAAAATTTCTTTTTAATTTTGTTTTAAATAATTAAAAAATTTTAATTGACTCGGGAGAGGCCCCCGGCGAGGTGGCCCCTTCCCGCGGCGGCGCCAGGTGGCGCCATGGAAGCGTGATCGGCACAGTGCCGGGACACCCCGGGATACACCCGGGACACCCCCGGGTACCGCCTGGACATCCCCGGGACACTGCCTGGATACACCCGGGATACTGCCGGGACGCCCCCGGGATACCGCCTGGATACCCTCGGGACACTGCCGGGACGCCCCCGGGATACCGCCTGGATACCCTCGGGACACTGCCGGGACAAACCCGTGATACTCCCGAGATACCCTTGGGACACCCCCGGGATACAACCTGGATACTCCCGGGATATGAATATCCTTGGGACACCCCGGGGACACACCCGGGACACCCCGAGGACACCGCCGGGCCACGCCGGGCCACTCCCGGGGCAGTGCCTGTAGGGGACACCTGATGCCACAGGGCTGTTTTGGGGAACAGGCAGGCTCCGGGGGTGTTGGTCTGCGGTGAGTGTGGGCTGGTGCTTTTCAGTTCCACACGGGCACATCTGCCCCGGGCCTCACAGGTCCTACGCACCCCCTCTCCTCAACATCCCCCCAAACACCCTCTGTCTGGAGAATTTGCCTCTCAAACTGGGCTGCATCAGTTCAAAACCGGTGGAGAACCTGTGGGAAAAAACCTGTGGTGGGTCTGCTTTAGGGAGACAGACTTTGATGCTATTTACTTTTGCGACAGGGAAGAGAAAGGGGAGAACAGGTGTTTTTATTTTTCTACACTGGAAAGAAAACCTCGCCTTGTTTCATGTGTGTGCCCTACCCACAGGCAGCTTTTCCAGCCTCCCTGCTCCTGCCTCACACACCGTGGTCGTGGCTGCCATTACCTGCTGTCTGTTCATCTGCTCAGGCCTTGTGCTTTGCTGTTTTCTTACCGATTTTAGTTTAAGCCTCACTCCACAGATTTCCTAGGATCAAAGCCTGCTTTCCTCACACCTCTCACCCCCCGGGGGAGGGGCAGTTTCTACCCAGCTGGAGCAGTTGATCCGTCACCAAAACATTAAGGACCTTCCTTGTGGGGTGGTGCAGCAGAGGAGCCTTGGAGCAGAGAGGGCCCAGAGGGGTTTGCACAGTTCCTTCACAGCCCACAACTGTGGTCTTCCGTCCTCTCAGTCAGAGGCTCATGGAGTGCTGTCATGTGAAGTGTCCTTTAACAACAGTCCATTTTAAAACAGTTTGATCTTACTCTAAAGTGTTTATATGATACAGTTTCCTCTGCCATACAGATCCCAATGGGTGTTTGCCTGGAGCTGGATGTCCCTCAGCATGAGCAAACAACGAGCGATGGTTTTTCTCCTGCTCTTGACCGGTGGTTTGTGTGTGCCTCTAGTGTCACTGTCACTTCAGCACCAAGTCTTGGTGCTGCCACTGCCACCAAGAGGAGCAACCCATTCCTTGCTTCCCACCCTCCACTTGCTGGCACCACCCTTTGTGTGATTGCACAGTGATCTGATCCATCTGAGAGCCAGAAAAAACAAAAAGTGCAGGAGGGTAAGAAGGGGGGGGGGGGAATTAGTTTTCAGTGGGATCAATTCCATGCTCCAAACACTTGCATAAGCGAAACAGAGGACTTGGCCTGGGCACAGGAACAAACAGCGTGGGCACAGAGGGAACACGGTGTCCATATCAGCTAAAACTGGTACTGGTAACTTGTGTGTCAAAAGATACCCTGAGGGCTCTTGACATGAAAGTAATTGATACATAATCTTCCACACCTAGACATTCCTGATCTTACCCACTGAGCTGGAAGTAGAGGAGCTGGCAGTGATGGTATCAACACACCTTCACAAAGTGGTATTTTTTTCCTTGGAATACAACAATTATTACAGGAAGGAAGGAAGGAAAGAAGAAAGGAAGGAAGAACGAAGATCATAAACCAAAATTCCCAGTTTTAAAATATGGTCATTCTGTTTTTCTAGTGCTGCACCATTAAATGGAGAAGTCTTTTCCACTTCCCTTTCCCCTCTCCTCTTCCTGTGGCAAAATACAGATGGACCTTAAAGAGAGGAATGGGGGGGGGGGAAAGGTGCCCTGTTGATTCTTGTGAAGATGTTGCTCTTGTTCTTTCTATGTTACTGCATTACAGGATGAAAACAGATGTTTCTTCTCTTCACAAGACACTCTCTGGCCTGTCTAAACACAAGGAAAACAGCACTTCTGCAGACGGTGCTAAGTTCCAAGGCTGCAGTCATCTTTATCATGAGGCAGTTGCACTGTGGTGGATACTTTGATGAAATCTGCCTCCAGATTCCCGCAACACCACAGCTCAGAATTCAGTTGAATTCTGTTTCCATTAAAAACTTAATAGTTTTCAAGATTCCCTAAAATCATTAAATGAGTAAAAAGGGAGGTGGGAGACATACATGTTCATCTGCCTGCCTTTCCTGCATGCAAAACAAATGAATGCTCACTTGTTTCAGAAAAATAATTTGCTAGGGATCTGTCTACCAGACAGTGGTTCACATTTAGAGAATACCTTTTGCATAAGATTAAGTGCTTTGTCTCATGATCAAAAATGTAAAAAGTTTTTAAAGAGTGAAAGCAGACCACAGACTGCTTTTTATGGTAATGTTTGTTGCTGATTTTGTTACAATTGTTTGTAAGTTGGGATGCTCTGTTTGCAAGGGAAAAGCTCTCGTTGAGCAGGTAGGAGTACCAGAGTGGACACTGGTTTTGTCAATAGGAATGCTGAGGACACCTGGATATTGGCAGTTTGGAAGCACTGAGTCTTGCTTGGCCGGAGTCATCAGTGCGCTGGTAGGAAAAATTCAAGTCTAAATTAATACACTCACATAAACAGATGTGCAGAAGTTAAACCTTGAAAGCATTCACACCAACAGTCAATATTGCTTCTCATTCAGCAGTTACGTTTCTCCACAGGAAGTTCCTGAAAGTTTGCAGGGAAGTAGCTTTGGCTTTTATTTGGAGCTAATTTCTGCTAACAAAAATAACCTTTGTGCTTTTACTTGCTCATGCATAAGTCTGGAAAATCTTGACTCCTGAGCAATTAACGTGGGTGAATGCAGTAACATTTCTTGCCCAAACAGCTGACAGTGGCCAGGTGCTCCTCTGAGGGTGCTTGGTGCCAGTGACCCTTTTCCCCTCACCTCGGCATTTTTGGATGGAGTCACTTGGCCCCAGAGGCCATGCCAGAGAGGCTGATTCACTGCCCAAGGCATCTGCCCCTTGGCAGGCTCCCTGGACATCTGCCTGGGTCGCTCTCCTTGCGTCACATGTACCTGGGGGACACAGTGGGGGACCTGCTTTGCTGGGTTTTTTATTCGCTTTTGGCTTCCTGGAGCTTCGTGAATAACCGAGAGGCGTTTTCTTTATAAGGAATTGTCTGTACATCCCATGTGTCACTCTATTGTTCAGGCTGAGGGAAACTGCACTGCAACAGGATCTTTGTTTCTGGCACCCACATCTCTCTCTGTACACAGGCTGAAGCCATAACCCTCTCCATGAGTCCTTAACATTGGTTACTCTAGAAGCAATTGTGTTTTTGTAGACAGCTGTTTATAATTTCAGGTCTGTGAAGGAATGAGTGACGATTTTAGAGAAGCAAAGCTACTTGAGAGACTTTACCCTATTTG
>NW_008237265.1:1428702-1447440 GCF_000691975.1 Corvus brachyrhynchos
CATTGCAAGAAGTGGGTAGTTGCAAAATGAACCTTATAAGGGAATAGATGCTTGGCCTTACCAAGTTTAGAGCTCTAGACCTAGAAAGGCATCCTAGATAATTGCATTTTACAGCAGCTTGAGTTAGGGAGCAGGATGAAACAGTTTTTCAGCTCTTGTAATAAGCTATGAGCCATTGTTGCTTTTAGGAACAGAGAAAAGAAGTTGTCCCCTGTTGTCATTCACCTTTCTTTCTCCTTCCCCAGGCTGATCTTCTGCCAACGATTTTTCCTCACTGGTCCCAAGGCTCAGCTGCCCTAGTTTTCATCACAGGTTACACACAGTCCCTCCCAGTCTTTTCGGTGAGGGGATGGTGGCACACAGCACTGGAGTTGTGTGCTGAATAGCTTTTATCCGCTGCTCTCTGCTTCCTAGGAGGTGTTCCTCTGGCCTTCCCAGGGTTGCTGCCATGGGGTGGGACCTCCACAGGAGGCAATCACTCAGGGGTATCTCTGACTCAGTGAAAATTGCCTTCTCAGAGAGTGTGTCTTCAGCCATGCCTTCAACATTTTCGCCCTACACATCCTCCTATTGCTCCTCTACACAAGTCTTCTCTGCGTTTTTCTGGTATCTCCTCACCTGTATCCAAACATGTCTCCTCACTTCTCTCCTAACAGCTGCCACTCATGCTTAAATATGTTTGAGTGGAGGTGCCATGTTCTGCTTTGTTCCGAGTTTTTGCTCACTGAGGACTGGTCCTATCTGTTTCAAAGTGCCAGGAGGTGGCTGTGCCTGGCCCAAGGCAGTCCGTGGGCTCCACAGGTCACCCCCACAGCCCCTGACAGTGAAACCCTCCCAGTTTTGCCCAGTATACCTCCTTTTCCCAAACTCTGCCAGTTTTCCTCAATTTACTTCTTATTTGTCCCAGCCCATCTCTTGCAGTGCACTCCTGGCTCCTGTCTCTAGGTTCTCTCAGGATTTACTTGCGAGCAACGCTACTTTTGAAGTATTGGTGGTTGTCTTGTATGAGCTACATACTGGAAAAGTGTAGGGATTTTTCCCCATTACACTGTTGTTCCTGGAATCACCTGATTAAACTACCACTTTATTTTCAATGTAAACTCATAACTCTTTAGCTTTAAGAGGAAATCTACAAAATGTAAATTGTAAAAAGTTAATTAAAAAAAATATTATGGGAATTATTTTTGCGTTTTAGCTTTTGGAGCCAGTTCATGACGTGTAAGCCCTAAGGGTTTGCACTGTCATGGAAGGAACTGCTTCTCTGCAAAATTATAATAACCTCTGTAACTCTCTTGTGTTACACAGAATCCCAGGATGGGTCAGGCTGGAAGGGACCACAGTGGCTCATCTGATCCCACCTCCCTGCTCCAGCAGGGCCATCCCAGAGCACACAGCACAGGAATGTGTCCAGACAGTTCTGGAATATCTCCAGTGAGGACACCCCACACCCTCTCTGGACAATCTGTTCAGGGCTCGGGCACTGGCCAGGGAAGAAGTTCTGCCTCCTGTCCAGGTGGAATTTCCTGGGATCAGTCCCTGCCCGTTCCTCTGGTGCCATGGCTGGGCCCCACAGAGCAGAGCCTGCTCGGAGCCCTCCCTGCACACAGGGACACCCAGGGCTGAGGGCCCCTCTCAGCTGGGGCTCCTCTCCAGGCTGGACAGCCCCAGCTCAGCCTATTCTGTTAAGAGAGATGCTTACATCCCTACCAAATATGATAGTTTACATTTCAGCACATTTTTGTCTGCTTAGGTCACAGCCTACAGTGTTCTACAAACTACTAGTCAAATCCATGCACAGTGATAAGAATGGACATGCTGCAAAGCATGGTCTGCAGCAATAAAGAATAGTCTGGATTTAAAAGAAAAAATGCCACTAATGTTGCCCTTTATAGAGAGTATCATGGAAAATTAAATTTCTCAAAATCTCTGAAAGTTTCAGCTCTTAATTTTGAGTCCCTTGTGCAAGACGTTTTTCTTAAGAAAAAACTAGCTCTGTGTTTTTCCCCATAACACTATCTTCACCTTCCTTTGGCAAATTCAAAACTGTCAAGCAGAACTCAGCTGCTCACTCATTTCAGCCCCTTAGTTGAATAACCTCACGACAGCCAAACGTCATTTTCTAATGCTAAAATCTCTATACATCAGAAACTTGAATTGACCAAGAAACGAATTTATATCCCAGAGGTGACCATGTCTACACTTTACACTTCCACGGAAATGGGTCTTTTACATCCATGTTATGCCCTCAAGATTTTTGTCACAAGTTGAAGCCTTGACCATCCAAACAGTACAAACCTACATTTTACATGCAGTGCATAAGGTAGAAGGCACACACCAGGCTGTTTTCTACTGCTACTTTTTGCTGGATAAAAAACCACCACAGCTCAGATGGGGCCTTGCAGGAGGACATAATGAGTCTTCATGAATAAACATAATGTTGTCACATTTTCCCTACTTTTACTGTGGGGATTGTTATGACTATACCTGTGGAAACAACCTCTGGACAAGGCAGGTCTGTGCTCCTTTATTCTCTGCTTAAAGCCGGCTCAAAGGGTTGTTTACTTGTGATAGCCCCAGGGGTGTGGCAGCCTCACCTTGCTTTTCTCTTGGGTTCCTTGCCTCAGCCTCCCAACGCCTTCGGATGGCAACACCACCCCTTCCTGCAGCTGTGAGGGGATATTTGGGAAGACAGATGTGAAGGCATGGAGAAGTGTGGCTGGGTCAGAATTCAGCTAAGCTGCTGCAAGGCCACTCGGGACAGAAGCAGCACATTCACCCACTGGGACAGATCTGTGTAGTTTGTTTGGATGTGAGAGGGAAGCCAGGCTTGAAGCTGAAGCCTGGAGCTGTGTGCTGTGGGGAGAGACCACCTTGAAAGGTTGTGTATGAAAATGTAGGTGTCGAGGGCTAAATTTGCCACTCCCGGTTCTTAAAATTGAGACATTTTATTTGATGTGGTTTAATGAATCTGTGTGTCCTCAGTTTGCCATGAACTGGCTTAAAATCAGTACAGTTCTGAGATATAAACCAGACCTAAAATAAAAAGTAAATAAAATTCTCAAGAGATTATGTCTCTTCTTAGTCTTTAGTCAGAAATTATTTCCTCTGTGCAGTAGGTGTGGTCCATTACAGAACTACAGAGGAGCAGAAAAAGCTTTTCAAATATGAAGCATGAAAGGGTGGCCGTACTGTCCTGAGTGTTGCATGCTGACAAACAGATCATTAGTTCCAGCTTCTGGAGTCAATTAAATATGGAAAATAATCTGTGTACTCATATAAAAAAAGAAACAGTAAGCAAGGGCATGCTTTGGAAACTTTGGGAAGTCAGACTTGCAGTTTCTGAAGCCCTGATTCACAGTTCCTGAATGTGTGGGATTGCTGATGTGGTCAGAGATTTGACCCTTGGAGCATGACAGACAAGTCATCTCCTGGCTCTCTGATGAGGCCTGTCTTGCTTGTGCTGCATATTGGAAGCCCAGAAACTCCATGTTCCCAATGTATGGAGAGAGGAGAGGTGTGTCCCCATTTTGTTGAGTCTTTTTTTTAACACCTCAAAGCTATGCAAGCCCTGGTTTCTACTTACTTCTTCCTCACCACCCATCTTCCACATAGCCCTTGCAGCAACAGCCTGTCTGTGCCTCAGCTGCAGATGTCACCTAGCCCTTCCATGTCCTTGCCAATGTCCAGGCTGTTCCCAAGCAGAAGTCATCAAAGGAAGCCTTTATTTCCAGGGGTCAAAGTGACTAACCCAAGATCAAACAGTGGGTCAGTAGCAGAGGCAGGAACTGAAATCAGGTCTTCTGACTCAAGTTTCTCTTGGCTGTAGCCTCTGGGTTACACAGCAGAATTCATTTGTACTGTAAGTTTCAGCAGTTGCTGAGACAAAACTACATTTTCTTTCCCTGAGATACCGTATCTGTGTCATCCTGTTCTCTGCCCACTAGGACGCAGCTTCTTAGCATTTGACTTTAAAAAGGGAAGGCAAGCAGGAGATGTTTCTAAGCAGTTGCACTCTTTTGATCGATGAGAGAGGTGAGCCAGAGTGTGTTCCAGTGACCTCCTGCTATATAAAAGCTTGGCCTGCCTGACAAGACTTCTGGCTGCTGAGTCGCTGTGAGTCACAGCCTTTACTGCTTGGGTTTGATGCGGATTTTTACACCAGGCACTGCAGAATTGAGGTGGCCTCTTGAATATTTGCATTGCTTGGCAAGCAAGGGTAACCGGGGGCGGATTCAGGAAGTTCTGGCAAGGGCAAGCACAGCTGGTGTTAAGGTCTTTGCAGGGCTCCTTTGTGTGTGTGTGTGTGTGTGTGTGTGTGTATGTGTGTGTGTGTGTGTGTGTGTGTGTAGGAAAATAGCAAGGCCCCTGGATTTTTTTCCAGCCAGGGTTCCTGGGAAAGGATGAGTAATCTGGAGATTTCCTGTTACTTTTGGAGTGAGGAATAAAAACACTTCGCCTTTTGGGGGAATCTTCTTGGATCTTCCACTATCCCAGTTTTTCCCCGAGTGGCTCAGAAGCCTCCTCCCTGGACTCAGCTTTGTTTATGGCAGAAACACGAACTGTGCTGTGCAAACACTGTGCTCTGCCTTGTTTGCCTGGACAGGCCAGCATCCAATCAGTGCAATTCCTATTGCCTCCTTGAATCTGCTTCAGGAACTAAACTCCACGTAGGGCACGGGTACCTGTGGTTGAGCTGTGCCTGGCCTGGGAGTGTTTTCCTTTCATGTCTGAGAGCATCAGCCCTGCCAGGGATGGACTATGTGGCCACAGAGTGTTTGCATGGCACCTACCATGGCTGGGGTCAGGTTCATGACTGAGTCAGCTGGGTGCTGCTGCCATGCAAATGCGTAAATAGAAATGACAGAAGAAATGTGGGGGTTTCCTGTTGGCAGAGGTAGAAAGGAGTGAGGTACCTCAACTCTGAAGTTATTACTATTTATTATTTCAATTGCAATACTCCCTGCAGGCTGCCTTCAGGGACAAGGGCTCTGTCGTGCCCTTGGTACGTGCACGCAGCAAAGGCAGAGCCGTTCCCCACCCTGAAAAAGGGTGTTCTCCAACTGAGGCAAGTTTCTTGAGCCCTTTGAGAGCAGGGATTCAGGGACTGGAGTGTAAAGCAAGGGGTGCTGCCTCAGCCAAGAGCCATACAGAGGCAGTTTGGACATCAGGTGTATGTCTAAACACCTGCTGCTATTATTTCTGTATTCCTGTCACCACTATTTGGCCACAACTTTCTCTAACTGGTATTTCTTGATGTGTGCTTAGCCATTTCATGTTCTAAGTGCTTTACAAATATTATGTAATTAGGAAAATAACCCTCTATTTGTGCAGGCAATTGCACAACCACATGTTCAAAATTCAGCCTTGAGAAATGCAGCCTCAACTGAAATTTCCTTATCTGCTCCTAACTCTCCCAGCTGCTCTTCCCAAAATGGTTTTTCATCCCTGCAACCTCAAAACTGACTGTGAGGACAGTAATAAAATGAATACAGCCTGGGCAGATAAACTGCTCTCTCTGCAGTGTAAAATGTAAGGCTGGTAAAAGAAAGTAAGGGCTGGTAGGGAGTACATGTTTTGGATTCCAGTGTTGGTCCATTTGCTAAATATGCTGGCATTTAGTGGAGGAAAATCAGTGCAAAACAAACAACCGCATCCCCCAGTGCCTGATCTCCAGCTGCTGCAATAGAACCATGGGCTCAGGAACAGCCCAGTTGCTTCCCTTTCTCACAAGCTTTGGAGTTGGGGCTGGGGAAGGGTTTATCCCCATGACTGCCTGTATGAAGTGTGAGCTGTTGATACAAAGCTGAAGAATTTTCTCCCTACCAAAAGCCAGGGTATTTTTGTTTGGTTTTCCCTTTATGTTTTTTCTCTTCTCCTCTCCCTCAAAGGTTAAATGGTTCCCACAGGGTGCAAGAAAGGGTTACTGAAAGCAGCAGGTCCACTTTTGAATATTGTACTTCTGGTAAATCTCTGATCCAGCTCTAGTGGTTAACCACTGATACAGGAAATGACATTTAACGTTTTATCACTCAGCCAGAAATTGAAGAACAAGGCAAGTCTGTATGTGGTGAAGATGGATCATTGCCTACTACCTACCCCTTAAAGGCATATCATGCCATTTAAAAGGAAATGTTTTTCAAGCAGGGACTTTTTCCCCCCTCTTTGTGTACCTTTCTGCTTAAGGCAGACTAAAAACCTGGAAAACAAATCCCCTTCTTCCCCCCCCCTCCCCCCGGCCGAGGTTTTGCCTGCTAAAATAGGGGTTATGGCCTTATAAACAGCTTAAATCCTCTTTCCTGCTCTTTTGTATCTTTTGGAAGTGTATCCCAGGCCCTGGAGGAAGCTGGGGGGGAAGCGGGGTGGGCGAGGAAGCGGGGTGGGAGATGGAAAATTCGTGTTTCAGTAGGTGGCACTCGCTGCCCTGACTCAGGGCTCAGCTCTCCCGGGCATGATGTGCCTCTGCCTTTAGTCCAGGCAGTCCTGAGCAAATGTGCTAAAGTGGCAAAGGAAGAAAACAGTTAAAAAAAAGAAAATCAAAAGATGGGGCTGGAACTTCAGCAATGATAAATTGTTGTGGGTTATTGATTTCCGTGTAGCTACATTGGTTTACAGCAGCAAGCACCTGCCTGTTGTCACCCCGGCAGCCATGCTTTCTGTGGGAGATGCTAAAACTTGGTCTGATTGCTGAGTAGCATATTCAGGAAGCAAGCAAGCAAGCTAAGAAATTCAATGGTTATGTACAGTTAAACTAAAATTCAAAAGGCTGTCAGATCTGCCTATATAAATTCTAACAGTTTCAGATGTTTTCATCATACATGCTGGAGTGAAAAAAAAAAACCAACAAAAAGATGCAGCACGGCACTTTCTTCCTGCAAATAGGATATGTGTGCAAACGCTTTGATTTTTCAGCTGTTCCAGAGGCCATTTTCACCTAATGACATAGTGTGAGATGTTTTCCAAAGAGTGGACTTCACCGATTGCCAAAACTTTCCTGGAAGTGAGCACAGAAATGCATTAGAAAGCAACATATTAAAGGTAGAGCAGCCCTCCTGATCTGTGGGGCTGCATAACATGATTGTCATGAGCCCAAGAGCCACAAGAAGCAAAGCAGAGACCTCCATGAGGAGTTCAAAGGCTACAGATGAGGGCAGCTCTCCAGAAGTTCTGCTGTTCTCTGGCTTGACTGGAAGTGAAGCTGGATGATGGGGTGAGCACTTGGATGCTAGAAAGCTGGCTTGCTCAGTCCTGCAGCTAGGCTCTTGGATCCCATCAGCCAGAACCTACCAGCACAGCCCTCCTGTAGCTGAAACACTACCTCGCTCAAAGTGTTTGAAAGCCATTCTTGCAGCACCACGCTGGTAGCTCAGGCAGAGAAAATCAAAATGTGTATGACATAGAGACAAGTTCATATTTGTGTTTAGGTGGGTCTGGTGTGTACTGGAAATGGGGAGTAAGGATCTGCAGTTAAACTGTCAGTCAGTATCAAAAATGGGGGAAGTGAAGTTGTAGTTGTCAGGACTGTTCACTTAGAGTGTCCATTCTTCAGCATCCTGCTTATTTTTCCAGATGTGCAAACCTGCTTAATACAGAATGCAAAGTGAGAAAGCTGTGGAAGCTGCTTGGAGCATGTGGAGAAGGGCTCTGCAGAAGCACACATGCACCATCCACAGAGTGAAGATGCACATGCATGAAACCAGATTCTCAGCCCTTAAGGCTGCATGTTTTTGAAACTGTTATGATGTATTTTGTGCAGTTGAAAGCCCACCATGCTCAGGCATCCTGGTCTCTGTAGAAGACTCTTTTCTCTCCAGCCTTGCAAAGCAGTAGAACACTGGTCCTGCCAGAAAGTCTGCAGAGACTTGAGCAGGTCTTTGACCCTTCTAAATGTTTGCCAGCAAACAGTGACTGTCAGGATCAGAGCCTTGAGCTACACCTTGGGAAGTGCTAGTGTTTATCTCTGCACTTGATTGCACCCAATTACTTGCTAGGAACATGTTCTTTGAAGAAAGATCTGGAGCTGGATCCTTCTCTCATTGTGACTCTGCCAGCTGCCGTCCCCAAAGCTAATTTTAATCAGACAAGCTTCTCCATCCCTGCCAAAAAAACCTCATAACAATTAATAGCAATAAAATGAAGGCAGCCTGGATAAATGAATTGTGCTGGCTCTATAAATCAGCAGCGAAGGCAGCTCAGGAAGATCAGTGCTGCATTGTTAATGTGCTGTCTTCCATTTTGGTGTAGCCTTGGTCTCCTGGTCCACACTTGATTGTGCTGCTGTCTCCACGCTGCCTGCCACAGGTAGGCTGGCAGATGGGCACCAGCATCTCCGCACAGCAGGCTGCTTTGATTTGCCTTGTTGTGGATGTGAGGAGGGTATGAATGATCCCCTTTACGTGCCAGCCGTGTTCAACGACAGTTCATTAATTCTGATGACACAGAGCTGCACCCAAGGCAGGCTCCATGGTTGGGTTAACTCCCAGCCCTGTCATGTCACAGCCTCTGGTGTGATAATTTGCCTGCAGGCACATGCGTCCCTGTGCTGTGATCCTGTCAGAAGCTAGGCCGTGTTGGGCTGGATCAGAGCATGGACAGGAGACCTCCAAGGACAGGCTGCCACTGCAGTGATGCCATTAAGCAGGAGGTGGTACTGTGTGTTGTGCCAGCAGACCCCATGCCATGCTGCACTGGGGCTGGAGGCCTGCTTGCCTGGGTGCAATCTGTTGTTGCTTTAACCACATAATAACAAAATATTTCCTGGCAGTTTTCTTTAGAAGAAAAAAAGGAAGAAAAAAAAAGGAAAAAAAAAAGCATAGGGGCTCAAGTCCAAAGGTGCTGTCCTGCCCAAGTCCCAGGCTGGGTGTCTGTATTTGGTTTGCTTCTTTCTGCTGGACAATGTATTTCTTCTCAACCCCAGCTCCAAACTGTTGATAATATTGCCCTTCAGCTGTTATTTCCTACTCCAGAGCTGGAGGCCTTCTCTGGTGAGGAGCTGGACAGTTTTAAGGGTTCTGGAAGGAAAGATAAATAGGAAATGAAAAAAGAAGAGGGAAAGATACAGAAAAAGTAAATAAGCAAACAAACCTTGCCACCTCCAGCATAAAACCTATCCCCCAGAGGAGTGTGACTGCTTCACATGACTGTAAGGATAGCTTTCCCAGGCTCTGTGGGATGGCACATTCTTCTCCTGGGGAGAAAACTGAAGCTGCTCCATCAACTCCTCAGTCAGCAAGGGCACTGCAGAGATCACTGAGAAGAAAAGAATGTGAAAGCAGGGACAACAGGACAGTAGCCTGAGGAGGGCCCTGGTAGCCGTGGGGAAAGAGGAGAAAGCTGGCTCCTGTTTCTCTTGCCTGTTAATCTCTCATCCTTAGGATCCATTTCTAAAGTGTACCTGTGAAACAGAACTGAAAGTGGTGTCATTTCTGAAATTGCTGCTGGCAGCTATCTCCCTTTAAAAACCTGTTGGGCTCACCATGAGGAAGCACATGGAGAGAACCTCTCACAAGCCCAGCCTCCTCGGGCTCCGAGACTTGCACAACAGAAGGGAATGCACATGTTTTACATAGATACTTTCTTTTCCACAAAAAAACCCCAACAACCAACAAAACAAAAACCCCAAACCCCCTCAACACTACTTCGTGCTTCTTTCTGAAGAATAATTGCCAAGGTGATGTTCAAAGGACCCTGGGAGGTGATAAAGGTGAGGTGAGTGGCAAGCTATGAGTAACAGTGCTCATCAGATAGGCCACTGCAAGGCAAAGCAGCAAAAATTCCTCAGTGCCTGCCAGCTAGGGAAGCAGCTAACTCTGAAACTGTGTACTCAGAAAACTCTTACTTTGCTCACCTACCCAGGGTTTCTTATTGCCATCTATGACGCAAGTACAGATCTATTTCGGGCCGTGGTTTTAACAAAAATGGGTGAATATCCAGATATTTCTCACTGGAAGTGTGTTGCTGTGAACACTAAAATTGAGCTGGGCCACTCTGAAACTACCCATGTACCTTTCCCAGCCTCTGCCAGGCAGCAGCCATTGAGGTGAGGTTTTAAGGCCAGAGATCTAGTGTCATAATTATCCTGAGGCATGGTCTCTACAAGTTAAGGTGCTGAGCACAAAGACATGCCAAACTGGCCAAGTCCTCAGCTTACATGTGCCATATTGGTTTGTATTGGTAAGCTGGTGCTCCAGAAAGGCAGAACTGGATATGCAATTTCCTTCCCTGATATGCAGTTCCTTCCCTGGATATGCAGTATCTCCTTCACTGAACACTTTGATAGTTGGTGTCATCTGTTGGCAGAGGTGCTGAGAAGACCTCAAAATCCCAAATCCCAAAAGGAAGGTGACATGACCAAGGTTTTTTTTGTGAGAGTGGTGGAAGGCAAGCTGCTCTGATTTTGCCTCAAGTGCTTTGCACAGTGGTGCTGCAGCAAGCTCTGCACACACATCCAGGTGCTGTTGAAGTCACTGTGCAGGCTCTGTGCAGCCACGCATCACCTCTCCTTTGGAGAGTCTCAGTTCCTGCCATCAGGTGAGGAATTCCCACCAATTCCATTCAAATTAGCCCCAGATGGTCATCTCAGCCCTGAGGTCAAGGCCAGCCTGCAACACCAGGCCTGGGAGCATGGTGGTCTGGCAACAGGCTGGTGTGGAGCAGGTGTGTAAGCACAGAGCACAAGGTTCAGGGACAAAGTCAGGCTGACTTACCATGTTCTGCAGGGAACACCCAAGCTTTATTCCTAAACTTGGTATCATAAATTTATGGGAATGAGGTCTACCAACATGAGTGTCCTTATGCTGTTGGAACTAGTGATGGTGGTGGCTTTCCACTGTGAAACAGAGTAAGCAGCATTCCAGTGAAATCCATGGGTGATCTTGTGGTTGTGGTGTATTCACTTAAACACTTCATGAGTCCTTTAGTGGGCTCATGGTGGTTTGAATTTTAGAAAACAAGCAGAGCAGTAGAGGAGGAATACAGGCAGATCTTAGAGATGGGCATTGTGTGTTGTGTAAATGTAGTCTTCCACTGCAGATATCTAAGTGTTCTGATGGTTCGTGTAAATACACTATTTTTTTTTTTTTAAATAAGAAGTGAAAAACACATTAATGCTGCACTGGAAAGACTGTGAACACCCTTATAAACAGGAAAGTGATATGAAGCAATTCAAGAGAGATTAAATAATGTCTGGAAAACAACAATACAAGTTCCAACTTGGAAAAATGCAAACTGGAGAAAAACAACTTGAAACTCAAATATGCAGCAGGAAAGGAGATCTAGGAATGATAGCAGCTAGCTGATTGGAAGTGGTATTTCTTAAGCTGCAGAAGTGGGCAATGCGTGGGAAGGCACCTTCTTACATGTGGGAAGGCAGAGCATGTGGAATATTGCCCTGAGTCCTGTGTACTGCACTTCTAGACAGACCGAGGCATGCTGGAGGGGATTCAAGAACAGCAACTAAAAAACAGGGGGGAGGTTGTCTGTGAATATGCCATCCTTAAATTTTCCTCCATGAAGTAGTCAGAAGATGACAAAGAGGGAATGCGGTAACTGTCGCCAGCATTAGAAAAAAGTAAATGCTAAACAAATTTACTTAAGGATGTATGCAGGGGGATAATCAGGAGTAATGGGAGTGCTCCTATAAAAGGAACATTGAACTGAATCTCAGGAATCTCCTCGATGGAGAGATGTGCAATGCCTTGCAAGGAAGTGGTGGAAACATCATCCCTTGGGGACATCTAACACTTGACCACACAAAGCACTAGGAAGTTTATTAGAGGAAATGACTGCATTGGATAGGCGGGGGAAGTATGATACAAAAGATCACTTTCAATTTATCTGAATGTATGATATGAATGGGAAAATATGTACCAGGATGTTTGTGATTTCCACATTCAACAGTCTTAAGCTGCCTTTCATTTATAGTAATGAGAGACCAATTTATTCCCAGGTTCCTCTTTTTTCCACTCTACCAACTGTTCCTTTCCTAATTTGTGCTGTGAAGCAATAACCTTAGAGCACAGAGGATTGGGAGGCTTTTTCTCTGAATAAGCAATAGTTTTGTCGTAAAATCTCATTTTCTGGGTGGATAATGCCAAAACACAGGGCAGAAGGTAGTCATGTTGAATTCGTGGGTGTCACCTCAGTGTGACGCTCCTTCTAGACTTCACTGGGAAGCAGCTCAATGTTCTTCATGGAGGCACCTGGCTTTTATAAGTTCCCATGTGGGTTGCAGGAGCCACTTGCATTTGCCATTAAAATTGGCTGCCAGAATGTGAGTTGCCCTGGTTGTTTTATTGGAATGCTTAAAAGCTCTGCTATCCGTACAAAAAGACAAACAGAAAGTCACACACGCAACAAAAAAGAGTTTACAGCCACAATATTTTGCAAAGCACACACCTCCCATCTGTGGAAGTGCTTCCCCATCCGGCCCGGGCGCACAGCAAGCACTGCATTCCTGTGGGCTCTGAAGGCTCTCAGTGTTGCCTAGGCATTCGGAGATCAGGTGGTCAAGCCATAGCTTCAGGGCAATAGGAGCTAACCCAGGGAGAGTGGAAGAAGAGATAGAAATGTGCATCTGGATGTGCTGCAAACCCAGCCTCGAGCAGCTCCTCCAGAGGTGTCCCTTCGCTGCAGCACTGGGTTAACCCTGTGCTCATTAGCCTTGACAGTCTCTCTTGACAGCGTGCCCTCTCTATAATCTAAAGCTGTGCTTGGGAGATAAGGGCTTTGTGTACTGGTTATAAACAGTGAGGCTGGAGTGGAAATTCACAGGGCTGGAAGTCAGAGAGCAGCTTTGCAGCTACATTGAGAAAGCCTCAGAAAGGGTGAGGGCTCCTTCTCTCTGCACATTCAAAGCAGCTTCTCCTCCAGTCTCTCACAGGGCATTTGTTTGTGCTTTGTGTTCTGCCCCCACCTACACAAGTCCTTGTGCTGAAAGGTTTTTCTTGTTTTATTCTGGAGTCACTTTGGAGGCATTGTCCTCTCCCAAGTGCTTTGTACTTTCGACAAAGCAAGGTGCTTGTATAACATTGCTGAGGGGGAGGGAAAATAGCGGGATTGGAGGAAAACCACGTACCTTGGGAAACTTTAAAGAATCTGGTTTTGTTTTGTGTCTCAGAGCAAAGGCTGATTGTCTCTTGAAATGTCCATAGTTCCATGGTATTTGTCTTCTTGCACCTCTTTGGCTCTTAATTGGTTTGGAAAATTCCCATGTTTATTCACTATAAGAGTACTGAAAGCTCTCCCACCACCATTCTTGTCCTGCATATTATCAGATCTCAGGGGAAATCTAGACTTGGCAAGTTCTTCTTCATTAAAAGAAAAAGAAAAATCTAACACTTCTATGTGGGTGAAATGAATAGAGCTGCAAGTGGTTCTCAGTAAAGGATAGGGGTGGGTTTGGTAAGAAAATATTGTCTAATAGCCTTGGAAGTCATCTAAAGATACAGCAGTAAGAATAAAGACATCAGCTCTGAAAGGGTGCACAGCTTTCTACCCTCCTGTCCTCCAGCTTTTGTGTTGTTCCAGACTAATATTCCTTTTCACTCACCCACCTGCTTGGTGGTTTTCAGTGGGCTTGTCAAGGCAAACAAGGTAAAAAACATGGGAAGATAAAGAATAAGTTTCTAACCAGTATCCTGTTTAGAGCAATATTTTATGACCCTGAAACGGATGCGGCATCTTACTCTGTTCATCTCTGTCCTCAGTGAGCACATACTAAGTGTTACAAGAGCAGCTGCAGCCCAGGACCTGGTGGGGACATAGGAAATCAAGCAGAGGAAACATCAGAGGTGTACCCAGGTCTACAGATGGTCTGTGGAGGTCCCCAGAGTGAGGAATTAAAATAGCAAGCTGTTCATCTTTGATTCAGCGTTCTTACTGGACTCCAGCATCCAAACTGTTTTCTGTTCCTGGGGTTTCTCTCAAGTCCAGCATCTCCTTGTCTGTCTGCCAACTCAGTTAAAACCTCAACATGGGACCTTGGTATGGCCACCCTTCCTTCACTTCTACTGAAGCATCCTGGGTGTCTGTGACACTGATCCTCTCAAGTCTCCTAAACAACAACCTCTTTTTTGGCTCCTTGCTCTGACCACTACATTGCTCATCTCTTTGCTTCCTTTTGCTAGATGACTCCTCCCCACTTTTGCTGGCTCTACCCTTTTTGTCAAACATATGTATCCCCCATGGGACTTTTGCAAAGGTGACCTGGCTGTCACACCCCAAAACCCCATTCTGGCTGGGACACATTCCTCCCAGGTGTCTGCAAAAACATTTTCTTCTCCTTTGGATCTCTGAAAAGCTGCCACTCCCCACACTCCACCGGCACCTACCAGGTATGTCAGGAGCTGAGGCTGCCTCGTCAGTGCCAAATACTGTCTGTGTGTTAC
Organism: Corvus brachyrhynchos; assembly: GCF_000691975.1. NCBI lineage: Eukaryota > Metazoa > Chordata > Aves > Passeriformes > Corvidae > Corvus > Corvus brachyrhynchos. The sequence continues at coordinate 1,443,087 of NW_008237265.1, forward strand.
TGATACTTGTCCTTCCCCCTCTCCTTCACATGAACCTAAACAAAAGTGAGATTGTGCAGAGGATATTCATGTGACTTCATTAATTTCAGGCTACTAAATTAGGTGGAGTCAGCTAGGTTCCCTACAGAGTCAATAAAGGAAGACAACATCTAATAAACCTCCTAAGCTGTCCTACCCTTCTCCACCAATTCCATAAGGAGCTTATTTATCTAACTTAGGTAATAAAAAGATTCCCCTGAGGATAATAATAAAAATATTCCCCTTCTTCTCTATGCCCAGCTCCTTGTCTGAAAAAGAAGGTGCTGGAGAATTATGTGTGTAGCAAAGAAAGGCAGGCATAGGGAGCAAGGAGGAGAGAAACTGAGGGGAGATGAGGATGAGAGACTGGGATGATGTGAAAGGAAGAACAGGAGATGAGATGAGGTAGTTGAAAGGATTCTCAGGAACAAATAAACTTAAAAGGTGGAAGTGGAGGAAAGATAACTGCAGAAGAGACACTGAAGGAAAAGAGAAGAGAGCAGCAGGAGGCAATATGATGCTTATCAGAGAAGTGTTTGTGAGGGGGCAGGCAGGGAGCATCCACCAGGAAGGAAAGGTACATTTGAAGTGATACCAAATGTGAGTCTGGGGTAGAAGGGCCACCTGTGATACTAAAAAGCCTGAGAAAGGAAGGAAAGGAGAAGAGGGAGAGGAAAGGGGAAGGGAAGGGGAAGAGGAAGGGGAAGGGGAAGGGGGAAGGGGAAGTGAAGGGGAAGAGGAGGGGGAAGGGGAAGTGAAGGGGAAGAGGAAGGGGAATGAAAGATAGTAAGTTCAGGAAACAAATGCTGACAAACTTTTAAGGAATGACACTGTGCCAGAGGAAAGTTTGGTTGAACCCAATGACAGAAATGGTCAGACAGGAAAAAAACCCCACAGCAGTAAGTGGAGGACAAATGAACAGAGGAAAGGCACTAAAAGGAGAGTAGGCACAGAGACCAAGGGTCTTGGCTTGCTGTCTTGGGTCTTTCCAGGGACTTTAGTGGGAGCAGATTTGGGCCTGGATCATTTGAAATGACTGTTACTTAGACTTTAGCCAGAACTCATTCTCATAACTCCTATGTAAAAATTATGTATCTTCAAAGCTTTTGTGGATCTATGTGTATGCAGCCCCAACCCCGCCAATCCCTGCACTGTAAAGTCCTAGATGATTGCTGCACCCCCTGGGGACTGAATAGGATTTGAGCTCTCCAAGTATGTAAACACTCCCTGTTTGGGTTTCACCTTGCCACTGCAAATAGAACCACTGACCTAAAAAGTACAGCAGCTTAACTCTCTGCAAAATAGATACAGATCAAGGTGACACAGAAGTGGACCCAAGACTGCTCAGTGCCCACGTGAAGCAGCAGTTTCCAGCTGGAATGGTACCTGTACTTTCTTAGTGAATTTCTGATCTGTGATTTTGGAAGGCTGTTCTCTGCCAGACTGTTTTTGCCCTTTCTTTCCTTCATCCCCTTTCCTCCTAAGGAATGACCACGGTGCCTCTGAAAGTAAACAAAGCACAGGACAGGTTTGGCAGGACCTTTCAAAAGGAAAATATTCCCTCTCCGTCTGAGTGGTTATGAATAATGATCTCTGTAGCACATTTAGTTCAGACTTCAAAGCCTTTGTCACTGACGTTGTGTCAAAGTTGATTTGAAACACAGACTGACAAAATGAAAGCACTCACAGGAAATACAATTCTTGCCCAGAACAGATTGTCAGAGAACCTGTGGCCACCTGGATTAAGCTACTTTTATAAATGATTTGATTTCTCTGCTCAACACCCCCTACTGGCTTTCTGTCCATCATTGTTCTTCCACAGGGAAGTGTGGCTTTTAATGCTGCCTTCGAGAAAGACAAAGGGTGCAAATCTGCCGAGCATCTTCAGAAATGGTCCCTCTGCAGCATCATCAGCACCTGGCACTGCTGTCCCGGGCACTGCGGTCCCAGTGTGATGACTTTTCCAAGGGCTGCAGTAATTTGCCTGCTATCGAACTGTGTTTGATGAAGATCAGAGCTGAAAACAAGGCTAGATGAAATCTGCTTGGCTAATTTGTGCACCTCACCCTCTGTAAGCACTCTTGCCCTTTGCCCTCCTCCTAAGAAGAGAGCACTTGCTGAACTGAGATGTATCACCCTGCTCTGATGCTAGGCAGAGGAACATGAAACAAAAAGCACATGAATGCAGCCACCCAGCAGCCCTGTCACAGCTGGATGGAGCCCAGTCACTGTTAGGCTGTTAGCATGTTATGCTCCCTGGGCATGACACTGCCCTTTCCAAGCTCTGGCAATGTGTGCTCCTTCTCCAAGCCAAATAGAAATGCCTTCATCCACTTGAAAAAACCTCTCCAAAAGGCAAAACTCCACAGGTAGACGCTGCAGAAAGTTGGTGCAGAATGTTCTGGAGTCCATCTTGCTGACAGAAAAGCAGGAGGTGCTTTTTTTCCCTTCTTTTGGCCACAGATTGATGGCACATTGTCTGCATTTACCTCCTTTGCTGCAGCTTTCTGGCAGTGATAACCCCAGGACTGCTGAGCATGGATGGTCAGTACCTACCCATGGCAGAATGGGTTCTTGTTCAACTTCTGTGTGTGTCTGCTCTTCAGTGAGACCTCCGGGTGTCTGCTCTAAACTGGTTGCTTTTGTGCTTGGGTATGTGTATGCACATGTAGGTGGCCTGTCATGGGTGTGGAGCCGTTTTAGTACCTCTAGGCTCTAGAAGAAATGGCCCAAATCAGGGTGATTTTAAAAAACCCCAAAACAAAGAGAGAGGACAACAGAATAAATTTTCTCTCCACAATTGTAAGAGGGGCTTTGTGGGATTTTTGTAGAGGTAGAAATTGGGTTGAATTCTGTCAGGAGCTGCTGAGGCTGAAATCTGCTTTTGGCTCAGAGGCCACCTGAGAGGTGCAGACCCAGATTTTGGAAAAATGCACGTGCCTCTGCTTTTGGATGCCAGCAACCTGTTTTTGCAGAGGCACTGAGTTGTTTTTTTGATCTCAGTAGGAGTTCTGGGTGTATTAATGCTCATGCAAATCAGGCTGCGGGTATCTAAAGTCGGGCAGCCAAAAGCACAGGCGCCCCAAATTTGCAGGCTGCTTATTACATAATCACAGCTCAAAAACCTCTCTGCATTTAATTTTCCCGTGTTGATAATGCTGTGACTCTAAAATGTTCCTCAAATGGACGCTGGGATGAGAGTTAAGCCTTCATTTAGCTGGAGAAAAAGGATCCCTGTCAGTGACAGGCATACTTACTGTATTACAGGAAAATGTGTATCAAAAGATCTAAAGTTTTCTTCTGATTCTCCTTGCCCATCCTATGTCCCTGGATATATTGAGGAGTAAATTCTCTGTGGTCCTAGTTGTGCACACCAAAAATAGTAGTCTTGAAGACATGCTATGAGCTGTTCATAGTGTTTGCAACAATCAGTAGGCAGGTAGTCATGGTTTTGCTCAGTGGCTAAGGTGAATGTTTTTGGGAGAAGCACTGGTTCAAGACAAAGAAGATCAAGATTTTTTTTCCCCTAGAAAAATAAAAAAAGGAAGCCAAGCATTTCTTACCATCATGAAATGCTATACATGATCCAGAGTGATATAGTCTGCTTCTTATTTCTGTTAATTAATATCTTCCTTATAGAAATTTAGGTCAATCTTTAAATGAAAAATTCCATCCTGAAGTGAAAAAGCAAGAAGTTTCCATTTGACATTTCTGGAATAAATAATTTTCAGGGGGCCAGACTAAACTTTTTCAATGCTACAGGTTTTTTCCTGCTTGTTTTCAGCTGGAACTCTTTGCTTCACTTGACCTGAACTTGCAGTTCTCAACAGTCCATCTGAAATGGCTTTTTCCCAGAAAATACACTATTCACAAAAATAGCTCATCCAGCTGAACCCAGGCAGAGGATTTTAGTCTCATCTGGTTGGTTACTGATTTGTAAACTGGCCAGCAGCCTGTAGCCTGGTAGCCAAGCTGTCAAATTGTTCTTTATTTCTGCTGAATGAACTTCTAGGAACTCCAGTGAGTAAGCAAGGCCCTGTTTCATTAGGCAGCACACATCCATGTAAAGCCAAGCTCACCCATCCTGCAAAGAGCATGTTTCTCCCAGGTAATGAAATCAGCTGGAACAAAAAGGTATTTGAGGGCTGCAAATAAACTAGAAGCTTCTGCTGAAAAGATAATCGAGAGAGCATGTGCCTTGTCCAAAGGCATTGAAAGCAACAGGAGCCTAAAGGTGAGGGACTGGGAGGTAACATGAGCTACGTTTGGATGCTGGCTTGGGATTTTGTTCAGGGGTAACAGACAGTGAGTGCTGGGGAGCTCCTGTGCAGCCCTC
>NW_008237265.1:1447693-1448694 GCF_000691975.1 Corvus brachyrhynchos
GGAATCTCCTATCTGACTTCAAGGTGGTGTTATTATTCTCATCAACTTCCTCACGGGAAACTTGGCGCTGGTGATAGAAAAGATTGGATGTCAGTATGTGGCCAATTAAATAACTTAAAATATTATAGTTTCTTTTCTGTTGTGTGCCTGATGCAGAAAATAAAAGTGGGTATTGGTGGTCGTGATGAGGAATTTCCAAGTGGATTTTTTAAAAAAGGTTCAAGGGAGAGGGTTGGAAAGTTTGGGCTTTGGACAGCCCAGCTGCTCCCTCAGGCCAGCCACGCTGCACTTGCAGGTAGTGCAGGCAGCAGGGACCCAGGCAGCTCACTTGGGCTGCCCAAGGGGTGGAAACCCACCTCTCACCCTCTGAGATGCCACCAAGCCGAGGCACTGCTGCAATGCAGTCGTGTTGTGACAAAAACTCCTTTTTTTCTGATGGAATAGAGATCCAGGAGAAGTCTTCCATGGGGGTGCCGTTGGCCCCCAGGCAGGTTGGTGGGGAGAGCCCAGCTCTGCAGCGCACACGGGCAAGGAGGGAGCAGACGGGCCTGTTCTGGCAGGCTGCGGGGGGAGAGTGCTGAAAGCACCTCAGCTGCACTGCTGTCCTCGCCTGCCCGCCCGCGGTGGATCCCTGCCCGGCCTCCTCCTCGGGCAGCAGCTACAGCTCCGGAGCAGGGAGAGGAGCCCGGCATGGCACAGCCCCCTGAAAGCACCGTGTCCTGGGGGGCACCAGGCCAGGGAGGGAATGTCCAGGTCTGCTCTGGGCTGGGGCAGCCTCACCTCGAATACTGTGTGAAGTTTTGGGTGCCACAATGTGAGAAAGACATAAAGCCATTAGAGAGTGTGCAAAGGAGGGCACCAGGATGGTGAAGGGCCTTGAGGGGAAGTGTGTGAGGAGCAGCTGAGGACACTTGCTCTGTTCAGCTGGAGGAGACTGAGGGGAGACAGCGCAGTTCCAGCTTCTTGTGAGGGGGAGAGGAGGGGGAGGGTTCTGGGCCCTC
>NW_008237265.1:1448705-1458867 GCF_000691975.1 Corvus brachyrhynchos
GGACCAGGGACAGGACCCAGGGAACGGCTGGAGCTGTGTCAGGGAGGTTGAGGCTGGGTATCAGGGAAAGGTTCTTCCCCAGAGGGTGCTGGGGCACTGAACAGGCTCCCCGGGGAATGGGCACGGCCCCAAGGCTGCCAGAGCTCCAGGAGCATTTGGACACCGCTCTCAGGGATGCACAGGGTGGGATTGTTGGGGTGTCTGTGCAGGGCCGGGAGTTGGACTCGATGATCCTGCTCGGCTGCTGCTCTGCCCCAACTCCACAGTGGCTGCTAAAGGCGGGCACTGGAGAGGCAGTCCCGGGCATTGCAGTCCCTCATGGGCACATGGATTGTCCTGCAAAAACAGCCCCCCCCCGTACAGCGAGGACAAGGCTCCTGGGACTGCCACTAAGGGTGGTTTCAGAGGTTGCAACACGGATCCGAGCTTTGAGGAAGCCGAAATTACCACGGCATGTCCTCCTCTGCCCTGCTGTGCTGTCGGTTTTCCCTCAGGCACTGTGTGAGAAAGTGAGAATGATTTAATTGCCGTGGTGGCACAACATCCAGATGTTTTGAATACTTCTGTAGATTCCTTCTTGTTTGTGATGTGGTTAAGGCTGCTGGCAGCAAGGTGGGGAGCATTTAATTTTGTGTCAGAGGAGAGAAGGTGATAACCCACTGTGATAGATCGGTGCCTGCTTCTTGCTGGGGCCACCACTGCTGCCAGCAGCCCTGGGTGGGGGGTGAGGGCTGGAGATGCAGGGGACCCCAGAGAACCCTTGGCGAGGGGAACACAGCCTGGGGCAGGTGCAGCAGCTTAGTGGTGAAGGCTGCTGGGCTTAGCCCTTGGCAGGGGGATGAAGGTGCTTATGAGCAGCCAGCAAGGGCTTTTGCCCTGCTCTGATCACAGTCCTAGCTCTACAACAAAGATGTCACACGTATTTGATCCTCAACAAAATCTGACTCGGGTCAGCACAGTGGATGCAATTTTCCTGGGGGATCCTGGATAAACTGCTGGGGCTAAATGTTGCCTCTCTGGCCTGACCCCCAGCTGGACACAGCCAGTGCAGCCCCTCCCTTGTGGTCCCTGGCAGCCCACACCCAGCCCACAGCTCCATGCAGTGGGGTTACTGACTCCAGTTGTGCCCCTCAAGAATGAAGTCCCAGCCCTGCTGGTAACTGGAACTCCTGTGAAGTCCCGCTGTGTTGTGGACAGGGAGGCAGTGGGAGCAAGCGTGCAGGACAGGTCTGAGTACTAACCAGCATTAAAAAGTGACTGCATGAAACAAAATGAAGCTGCTGTTTGAAATATTTGTTGCAACTGCTTGTGGAGGATTATGCATTGTGCTTTTCTTTGTCTGGGCTGTACATCCCAAGACACAGCTGAGATTGAAGCACCTCTTCTAGACGAGGATGTTGCTTTGGACAGGCACTGCCTGCACCTGCCTGAATGTCTAGATATGAACCATCACTTACTGCTCTCAGTCTGTCTGGTAAGTGCCAAGCACTGATCTTAGCTGGTCTCTCATGCTGATGACGGCTGCTGAGTTGGTGCTTCTGCATGCAGTGTTGGCAGTGGATGTTCCAGTTACCGTCTGGGGTCAGGTGTTTAATGTCCATCTGGTTTCAATCATGCTGTGCCAGTTTATCACACTGAGTTATAGACCCCTGCTTCCTGGGAAGGTCCTTTGGGGAACAACACACCATCACTGGCAGAAGCAGAAGTAATTGCAGATCTAAGCTGTATTTTCTGCAATCCTTCTGTGGTGAGTACATGCAGCTGTGACTTCAGAAAGCTCTTTCTCCTTTTATCTTTGTCTCCTTGATGGAATGAACAGCCCCTGAGCATGCTTTTGTCCCTTCCTAAGGCTGGGAGATCAGCTCTGCCTCTGTGGCAGTAGTTATCCTGCAAGTAGAGTTCACCTTATCAGCGGAACTGGCTTCCTGAAATTGAGTCTATGCAGGAGGTGGGATTTTGCTTTGCTTTGTTTTAAAGAAGAAAAATGTTTGTGCATTTTATGCATAGACTAAGGGCCCACACAACGAAAGAGTTTCTAATTGTTCCTGATGCAATGTGTTTGGCAGTGGGAAAAAAATGTGGGTGAGGAATACAACACCTATTGCAATATCCTTCTTGCCTCCTTGTAGGGGGAGGGAAGAGAATGAAAGCAATTTGTCTTTGGCAGGCACTTGTTCTTTTCTTCAGGGCTCTTAAGTTGTTCACTATCAATGCAAGCAAAGATCTGCACACCTAGTGTCATACTTGTGCAAATATGTAAAAAAATTAAAGCAGCTTAAAAACTCTTAAAACCGGAGTTAAATTAATTAATGGCTCCTCACATGATGCTAAATAACAAAACTGAACCCCCCAAATCCCCTAAGTGTCTTTCTTGGACTTTTCCAGGCAGTGAAGGACCAGAAAGGTTCAAGGTGAGGAGAAATGGCTCAGGGGCAATCAGGGACATTAGGAAAGTACCTGCTGCCTCCAAGAATAGAGCAACACCCACCTATCTTGCAACACCCATCATCTTTCCCCAGCTAATCTTCACTGAGGCTGTGAAGATCAAAATACTGGTGGGAGCTGGCAAGTGAATATCCTGGGGATTTCAGAGTCTGGGAATTTCAGCAATCTTGTGTGGAGGTGGTTACTCCTATGGCCAGCTCTGCATCCAAGATGAGAGGGCTAGCTTTTGGAGGGTGTTGGAAGTGTGTGTCACACCGCCAAGGAAGCAGCCAGGAGACTGTGCTGTATTTTGGGTAATCAGATATAACGTGTACTGAAGTGAACTCTCTCTCCAGTGGATTTTTATCTTGGAAGGGATGGAGCTTCTCTCTAAAGCCTACACACAGGGTGGTCTTGACACAGGAGGCCACCAGACAACAGGATTGTTTGGAAATACATGGTGTTCCCAGGGGATAAAGAGGCAACACCAGTGAAAGACAGCGGGATCTGGCTCTGGGAACTGGGGCGCCCTGTATGAACCATGGGAGCACTGCTTGTCTGCCATGTTCCTCTGCCCAGCCACGAACCCCCCAACAAAGGAGCAACAGACTCTTTTGAAGCAAAACTGTTGGGTTTGTTGGTCACTCTCAGATGGCTGCACAGAGCAATTGGGAAGGTCATAATTGAAAGGTAGAAAATAAGTGGTGAGCGCTGCAGCTGAAAGCCTCAGAGAGCTGTGCACATACGAGCTCTTCTGAAGCACATCAGCCAGCTCAGATAGCAGGACAGCCACGCTGTCTGACAGTGTGCAAAGACTATGCTGTGCCCCAGGAATTCAGTTTTCCAGCCTGGTTTGCTCGAAAGTGAAAACAGTTGTGGGTGTGTTGGGTTGTGTTAGATGTCAAAAAGCAAAAAGGGAATGGCAGCATGGAGTACCATGGGAAGCAGATGGCCACAGAGAGCTGGCCCAAGTGGGATCCAGCTGGGCTGTGGTTTCCCGCTCCTCTCCCCACTTTGGAATGCTTTTTCCCACTATCCGTCTTACAACAGCACTGCTGCTTGTGTGGTTGGGCAGTGAGTCAGACCAAGGAGCTGAAAACCAGCCTCTTCTTTCTGTGCAGGTTATTTTCACCAGGTCAGTGTGTGTGGGGGCTGCCAAAGGGCTTGTGCTGGCACCAGGAGGGGTGTGGGAGTACACGCAAGGACCTGGGTGTACCAGACTAACATCTGAGGCTGCAGATGTGGCAGAGAGACTCCTTACAGTCAATTAGGGTGAGGCAGGTTGTGTTGGCTGCTCCCAAGGACACGTAACAGGAGCAGAAAGAGCTGGGGAGCTTGTTCTTTGCTATGTTTTTATCCTTTTTTCCCCTTGTTAATCTCAGGTGGAGCTGTGTGTCCCTCTCGTTTGTGCAGGTGCTCCTGGAAGCAGTGTATTGTCTCCTACTGCTTTGTAACAACTACTCACTATTGCCCATGGGCTGACACCTCTTCTTTCCCACACAGGCACATCCATTCCTGTAATTGGATGGATTTACCAATATGTTCTCAATTTGGTTACATGTTTAGATGCTGTTGATTTTCACAGAGGCAAAAGGCAGCCGACACACTCAGAGACAGTTCCTGTGTCCATGGCCTGTGGTTTTTATTCAATTTTGTTTTGTTTCAGCATCCATAAGATTTAAATTACAAGAAAATTGTTTGCCTGATTGGTCACATTAATACCACAGCTCTTGGTTTGGTGGAGGATAGCACCAGATGTCTGTGATGTCCCCACTCCTACCAAAGCTGGGCTTAGTGATAGACTCAGTTACAGCACAAAGCCTGTGAATTTTTTGTGTGGCTTCCTAGGGATGCTGGCAACACTGCAGTGAAACAGGAGATCAAAAGAGCAAAAGACAACAGGACATGTATTTTGTGGATTGGAAATTGCTCACTCACTGCATACAGACCACATGTGGCTGCAACCCACAGGAGGCATCTGTCTTACATAAAAAGTATCAAGGTGGAAGAAGTAGGAGTGAACTAGATGCTTGTTTTCTGATTAGGACCGCTTAAATGGCTCTTGAAGAGGTGAATGAATTGATTTTCCCCTTTGCTTTTCTGGCAGTCAGACTTGGGCTCTAAGGAGCTCATTACAAATAGCCTTGTGCCCATTGCTAACAGGTGAAGAAGAGCAGAATTTCTCTTCCCTTCCCCTTCCCCTCTGCAGCCACAACAGCTACACCTGTTCAGCAAAGCCTCACAACACTTCTTTTTTTTCTGAAAAATTACTTCCCAACCCAAGACACAAGGCTTGGTTGACATTTTGTGGAGGAAGGATGAAAAAGGACAGAGCTGAAACACTTCCCTCTTTTGTAAACAAAAGCTGGGAGAAAAACAGTTGTTTTGAATTTAAAGAAAATATTTTCATTTGGAAAACGAATAATTTCCTAAAAGAGTTACGGCTGAATGAAGAATGTTTCCTTCTTTGTGAAATTCTCTTGGATAAACACTTACCCTTTTGCAATCGCCTCTCACACCTATAGCTGTGTTCTGTTGCTGGCTTTTCAGCAGGGACTGAGCGTCTCTCCCTCTGCCCCTTCCTGTGCAAAATCCGTGGGTTTTGTTGACTTCGGTGAAACCTGTAGGTTAATCAGTCCTTTAGGAAGTTGGAGCATAGGTTCCTAAGTCTCAAGATGGACTTGGCTTCGCTTTATGAAGTGGGTCCTTTTTTTGTGCAACAGCCTTTTGCTGTGAAATTATTTCTATTGAAACTCTTCCAATTGGGAAAGACATGACTTGACAACCCTGGATGCCTTAGTCCTTGAGAGGCCTTAGGTCTGAGGCTGATTTTTGTGCTGTCAGTTCATCAGTGTTGGGATTTGATGGATGTCAGCACTGAATCCAGGTCTCTGCAAAGTACCATCAAAACAAATTGTTGTGCTTTTCACTCCAGGGTGGGAATTGACTTGGTTGAGAAGGTTGCTGCGAGAGTTAAGTTTTACTTTTGTAGTAAACCCTCAATTTTTCCTCAGTAGGATATTTTTTGTGGACACTGCTCAGATCTCTATGTTCCACAGATTTTGTACAGCCCTAATTTCCACTGGCTTTAGCAGAGCAAAGGTGTCACTTCATGCATGAAATTGTTACTGTGGGATGGCAGATCTCTCTGGCCAGTTTTCCTCCTGTTCTGTGTAAGGTTGAGGAAATTTCAGCAGTGAGTCAGATTATGTGAGTTAACTACTTGATGAAGTCCTGGCCATGTGAAATTTGTCTGTCCATTAATTATTCTTGCTTGATGATTCCATGGAATTTTTAGGAGTGATCTGGGATATGAGTCGGGGAGGAAGAATCTGCGAGGCAGGATGTTCCAAAGAACATTCACCAACACTAAGAATATTTTGAAAAGAAATTAAAAAACAGGCAGCCTCTTTGGCTGCTGTGTTTGCTACTGTATTTGCAGGCAATCTCCCCAGGGTCATTCCCAAGAGGAGAGAGAACCTCCCACCATAGCCAGAGGGTTGGAAGAATTGCATGGCTGTTGGCTTACCTGGGCTCTCATGGGACCAGAAAGACACCTCAATGTGTGTTCCTCCCTTTCCCCGTTCTGTTTCACATCAGCCAGTTCCCAAAAGACTGATGTGCTCTCTGGAGCCTTTCCTGCAGGAAAGGGCCAGTCAGCACCCCAAGAAACAGGTGTGGATGTGCCCTGCAGCTCTCCAGGCCAGGAGCAGACCCTGCAGGAAGCCACTATGGAGCTTCAGTTCCTCCTTGCATTCTGCTTACTTAGCTGGAAAAAAGATAAGAGTTGCACTGACTGCAGTCAGTAAGGATCTCCATGTACAAGTGGGAATACCGTGGTTTACAGAAGTCAGAGAAGAGAAGCATAATGAAAGCTAATGGTTGGAAGCAGAATTAAGATGAAGTTAAATGGAAAGAAAGGGATACATTTTAATGCAGTAGATGACTAACCTTTGGTACAGAGGAGGTGCAGGGCTTTTGAGACCTGCTCAGATCCTGCAAGCACACACTGGCCAAGTGAAAGTTACTGACCTTGGCCCTTCCCTTGGTGAGGCACATGGTGAATACTCCCAGCTTTCCTCGTCCTGATCATCCAAACTGACTCTTTGCTTGCCTCAGCTTTCATGCCACCCCTGCTTCTTTTCCTTACTGTCTTCTGACGGGTCATGCACTCACATCTTTCCGGAGCCTACTGGAAACAATACCTGCTTTGTTTGAGCTGTCTTCAGTTCCTTCCCTTTACCTTGTCAAACACCAGGAAGGGTTGAGTTGGAAACTTTGTCCATTTAGCAGAACTTGGCTTCAAGTGAACAACCCCAGGCTAACAGTGTTTATCAGGCAGTAGGAGATCAATTCTAATTCCTGAACAGTTATCATTCTTCCTGTTGTGGCTGTTCTCCAGCACTTTGAGGTGCTGGGAAACTTTATGCAGAGGTGTTTGCAGGAGGCAGAGAGATTGATGTGTGCCTGCAGGTTTTATAACTGATCATATCGGCCATAACGACCTCTACTATCTTATGGGAGGGCGCTGTGTTTTCCTTTTGTTCCCCTAAATGTTGGTTGTAGTTTGTGACAGCCAGCTCAGAGCAGTCACACCAAGAGGGTGTGCCTGGTTTTAAACTGGTATCTCAGCCTGGTTCCTGTGCTGGAACTGAGGATGGCAGAGATGCCCGCACTTGCTTTTGTTGACAAATGGACAACACTGAAGAAAAAGGTGTACTCCTCCAATTCTCTGTAGCAGTTGCCAGGTTATTTCTTTCCCATTTGTATGTTTAGCCTGCCCCAGACTGCCAAGGATCACAAGAAACAGGTGTCCTGCAGAGTGACAACCTAAGCCTTACCCTTCAGTGGACATCTATCCGGGGTGGAGAGACGGTCAGTAAGTAGACTGGTAGCCCAAGTTTTGATGACTGACCCTGGAAGATGGTCATTAAGCACTGTTAGTGCTGTCCTTTTGAGCAGATGAGGATACAATACATCAGGGATACAATAGTACTGCCACTGGGGAGGAGGAAAGGCTGCTTCATTCACTGGTGACATTGTCACTGGTCGCTGAGCATCCACACTCCGTTCCCCTTTTTTCAAGGCAACAAGGTGAGGAAACAACTGACTGGAGGGATGAAGCTGGGAAGACAGTCTCTTGCCCCTCTTTTTCTGCCCTGACTTCAAAATGGCATAAAATTTTTGAGTTGATTGGGCAAAACAGGTAGGGACACCTAGAATGAAGAAACTGATGTGATTTTGTTCACCATTGGCACAGTCCTGTCTTACATTTTGTGCTGGAGTTCTGGCTGCCCTGGCATTGACTTCTTGGCACTTCATGTCCTTGCTTCTTTTGGAAGTGGGTCCTGGGAAGTTCCTCCTCTAGCATCACCTGGCTCTCTTTTGGGCTCTTAAGAGCTGCTCAGGGGGGTGAAAGCTTGAACAAAGCTGCAAACCTTCCCCTCCTCCCTCCCCAGCCTCCGCCTTGCTGGGCGTGGCAGGATGGCACTGTGCAGTGCGACGTTTCTTCTGAAGCAGCTCATGAAGTTGCACCTTTCTCCTCTCCGGTGGATATAATTTAGCTCAACTTCCAGTTCTGCAGGATGAGAAGGGATGCTGCTGTCTGCAGCAGAACTGAGCAAGGTGTGCCTGGGGTGAATCCAGTGTAACCAGCAGATCCCTGGGTGCATGGGAATCCAGTATGGACAGACCTGACATGTAATAGATCCACCTGTTCCTGTGCTGTTGGAATACTTACACTGACACAGCAACCTTTTCTTTCAGCACGTTTGGTTTTGGGCTTCATGCTGTGGCAGTGCATCCTTTCTCTCCTCACATCTTTCTTAAGCAGCATGCTGTGCCTCTTCTGTCCCAGAGTCTCCAAAAGATGTTCTCTGGACTCAAAACTAGTTCTTGAGCTGAGACTAATCCTCACTGGAGCAATAGCCAAAACCACTGAGAACTTCCTCCACTGTGCCTTCAACCTGCAGCATTTGCTATTGTTCAGAGTGAGGAGAAAGCTGTGCCAAGGTGTAGGATACATCTATTTCCTCTTCTAAAAGGAAAGGAAAATGGCCTTAAGGGACCGAATTATGGAGGAACACACCTTTGTTTCCTTCTTGCTTGATGTCTTGGCTCAGAAAGGGGTTTGCTCACTGCTTACTCTTTGCCTTTGTGTTTTAAAAACACCAGTGAAAGGAAACAAAAAGTAAATATTGAGCAAGGAGCAGCTGAGTGCTCGTAGCTCACACATCAGCCAGATTGTCATGGGTTATCCTGAGCTGTAGATGGGATCCAAATATTTTAACCTGCTGTGAAGACATGGATCTGTTGAATGAGCCCAGAGGAGGGCCACAAAGGTGATCAGAAGGCTGAAGCATCTCTCCTAAGAGGACAGGATGAGAGAGTTGGGGTTGTTCAGCCTCGAGGAGACTCCAGGGAGACCTTTAAAAGGCTTGACGTATCTGAAGGAAGCCTACATGAAAACTGAAAAGGAACTTTTTACAAGGGCATGGAGGTGATAGGACAGGATGAATGGCTTTAGCAGAAGCAGCGTGGGTTTTTATTAGATACTAGGAAGAAATTCGTCCCTGTGAGGATGGTGAGACCCTGGCACAGGTTGCCTGGAGAAACCATGGCTGCCCCATCCCTGCAAGTGTCCAAGGTCAGGGTGGACAGAGCTTGGAGCAACCTGGGATAGTGGAAGATGTTCCTGTCTGTGGCAGGAGTGGAATGAGATGAGCTTTAAGGTCCCTTCCAACCCAAACCATTCAGTGATTCTTTGAGTTGCTCCCACCAGAGTACAAGCTGTGAGCTGTGTACCGCTGACAGGACATGTTTGTTTGTTTGCTGTGGCATTTGGTAGCACCTCTCTTGAGCAGTAATGTGTTTGTTTGTTTGCTGTGGTGTTGGTGGCACCTCTCTCGAGCAGGAACATGTTTGTTTGTTTGCTGTGGTGTTGGTGGCACCTCTCTCGAGCAGGGATGTGTTTATTTGCCATGGCATTTGGCGGCACCTCGCTGAAGCAGGGATGAGTTTGTTTGTTTGCTGTGGCATTTAGTGGCACCTCTGGAGCAGGGATGTGTTTGTTTGCTGTGGCATTTGGTAGCACCTCTGGAGCAGGGATATGTTTGTTTGGTGTGGCTTTTGGTGGCACCTCTGGAGCAGGGATGTTCAGAAACTCTCCAGAGGCCTCACGCTGTCAGAAGTGCCAGGAACCCCACCGTGCAAGAGACAGGGACAGCAGGGAGCAGTTTGTGCCACCTCATCTTGCTCTCTCCTCACCTCCTGGTTAGGGATAACCAGTTGAAAAACAGTCCTGCTATGCTGGAAGAGAGGGGCTGGATTTCTAGACTGGTTTGCAAAGATGAATACTCTTCAAAACCTCTTGCTCCCACACTCTTTGACCTGGCCGGTTTAGCAGGCCAAAAAAGATGCATCAGTCACCACAACAACTCATTTTTGGTTTTTCTTTTTCCTTCTATGTCCTCTCCAAGAGAAGGAAGGAGAACCAGGTACACGCATCCAGTCATTAGAGGAGTACTCGGCTCATCTCTCAGGACAGGCAGCCAAGTAAATATTTCAAGGGACAGCCTTAACTTTTCCGAACAACACTTCCCAAGGAAGATCAAGACACTGCTCATACGTTTGAGCAGGGGGAGCCTACAGGTTTCATTTCCTGATTGAAAACAGCTGCTATGTGCTATAGACTCTTGGGTACCATGGCTCTTAAAAAGAAATAACCTTGTAGCAATGA
>NW_008237265.1:1458922-1461399 GCF_000691975.1 Corvus brachyrhynchos
AATTACAAGCATTTTAAAAATTATTTGCAACTCACTGGCCCTGAGAATAGGCTTGTTTTTGTTTTGTTACATTCATTTGATTCAGTCCCTTAGCCCCACACCTTAAAAAAACAAAAGCCGTCATCAATAAAAACACTAGAATTTTATTTAAAAAAAACCCGAAGACCTCAAACTCTGGATTCGCATACAGTTGCAGTCTGACAAAAGAAATCTGGAGAATGCATATGTGGAGTTTGAAATCTGGGAAGGATGGCAGCAACTTAGTGTTCACAGAAAGGGCCCCAGTAGTGTTTTCTGGATGGAGAGGCAGTCAACAAATTTCAAACTTCAATCAAGAAAATACTCTGCTGTGGAACTGCAGCATGTCCTACCTGACTGGCCTCTGGCTTGTTGAGGCTTGTAGCAACTGATGACAATGAAGGTCCCACTTAACCTTTGCTTAACCACTTAACCACTCAGAACGTTTGCTGGGTGCTGAGGTTGGCAAGGTTCTCTGGAGATCATCTGGTCAAACCCCCTCTGGTCAGGCAGGGCCAGCCAGGCCCAGTTGCCCAGGACCATGTCCAGGTGACTTGTGTGTCTCCAAGGATGAAACGCTTTCTCCCTTTCCTCACTTGCTTTGGTGGCAAAGGCAGAAAGTTTGGCTGTTTTGCTGCTGGCAAATTCTACACTGGGAAATCAGAAACTGGGGGAAGGCAGGTGTCAGTGTTGGTAGAAAGACAGTGTTACCTTTGCTAGTCCTGGCAGGCAGCGACACATTCCTATAGCTCAGGATGTTAAAGCTGTCTTTGCACTCCCATGGATCTGCCACGTGGATGAGAGGTTGATGGGAATCTCCCTATTGCAGCTGCTCTAGCTTGCCACTACTTTTTTAGTCATACCTGATAAACTCACTTCAAGACCCCAAGAGCAGTTCAAATCCTGCAGCTCCCAGAACAGGTCCCAAGCCCCTGCAGTTCTGGCAGCTCCGGTGTCACCCACACCATTCCCTTTGGCACCAGGAGACCTGGCAGGAGACAGGAAAGGCCTCTGTGGGACTGGCCTGTTCCAAGGTCAAAGGCTATTTTCATTCCAACTAGCATCAGCCTTGAGAGAACTCCTTCTCTGTGGTTGTGATGAAATTGTCTGAAGATGTCCTTTATGTGTGAACCGAGAAGAGTTTCCAACAGCCACAAACATTTTGTTTTCCCTTTGACTTAGATTCTGCAAGTGGAAGTGATTGCATTTTTTTGTAAAGGTGAACATTTCCGCTATAAAGCTTCCCTACAGGACAACGTGATTTTCCTGTCTTACCCAGTGCTGAGGATGGACTTTGTTCGGTAGATAATGGTGAGGAAATGGGTGGATTGTATCTGGTTCTCTGTATTTTGCAGTGTGCACCTTGGCCATGACAAAAAGCTGTGACTCATCAGAGCACTTTATACAGGAAGTCCCTATTGGTCTTTTTTTTGGTCCCTCACCATCTTGCAACAGCAGGTGAAAGAAAATAATGCAGTTATGCAGTTGTCTAGACCACAACAGTAAAGAGGATGAATCATTCTCTACAAAAATTTAGTTTCTTTCTACCACTGGACACCCAAGGATACAGCTAGAGCCTTTCTTTACATTGGTACTTCTGATTACACTCCATCTGTCAAATTCACCACTTCACTCCAGCTCCTGAGACCTGGCTGCAACTCGGGTGCCCTTGAGCAGGCTGACAGAGTAACTCCCTGGGACCTTGGTCTCAAGGGACCTTAGGTTTCAGATCTGTGACTACTGAAGCCCCACAGTGTCTCCCAATCTCATGCCTCATGAGCACCAAGTACTTGAGAGTCACAACAGAGACAGGTGACACATTGCTGAAAAACACTCCCCTGTCCATTATTTTGAGGCAGAAAAGATCAAGTACGTGGTGTGCTGGGACTTGTAACTTACTGACTATGATTTTATAGAAAAAACGTGGCTGGGAAAAGCTCAGGGAGAAATGTACACCTTGTCATTCCTCATCAGATACTGGCTCAGAAAAATCTCTTCTTGTTGTACGATGCTTATCTACACCCTTAACAAAGCTGTTCCTTCTATGACCTGTGACTCAACACTAAGTCTTTGGTGAGATTGGTCTATCTCCATTTAAACACAGGGGACACTGTTCATTGCCGAGTGCCATGTTTTCCTGGAGAGATTAACCCTCTTGTTAAATATGTGGAAAGATCAAATGTCGTGTTGGTTTAATAGCTGATAAAAGCTCTATCATGGGAATGTACCTTGTTTTTTGGTTGAAATGGATTAGATTAGCCTTTTGATTTTTTTCCAGATCTAGTTTCTTTTATGTTTCCATTAAAGAGGCTTTCTGCTTTTAATGCACTGGTGTGGACGTGCTTTCTTTCAGGCACCATGTGATTCCTGCAGTTTCCCTATACACCTTCTCCCTCTGCAAGCACCATTTCTGCTGCTAGATCTTCCTTCCATTCAAAGGACCACTGCTGATGGATCAC
>NW_008237265.1:1461410-1462615 GCF_000691975.1 Corvus brachyrhynchos
TCTTGTCCTGGTGGTCCAAGCTTTGAAATGAAACAGGCCAGCAGGTTCTCTTGTTTGGGCATCAAGGACTGCTGAGCATTCTGTGACCAAACCAGGCATAGCTCTTTGCCTCATGCCAAGCACCCTCAGTGCACCAAACCAAATGGAGGCACCTTGCAACCAGAACAAAACCCCAAACCAAGAAAGCAACACAGCTGTAGGGTTTGTTTTTCTCTTGTCTTTTAAATCATGTTAAAAACAGTCAAGCTTCCTTGATGGCAGAGCTGTAGGATGGGGGAGGGCAGTGGGAGGCATAAAAAAAAAAAAATCCCAAAACAAAGCCAAAATCAATTACAAGATATAAGTATAGCTATTTGGTCTCTAGTTCTCTAACATCAGCTTTTAGAGTGGTGAATCATCTACCTCTCCAGCAGCACAAAATGATCCTGGAGAGGCTTCTGAGTAATACAAACCATGTGATGAGTCCCTTTGCTTTCTCCCTGTGATGTAAGGAACAGTCCTTCACCTTTCACCCCAGAATTGCTAGCAGGTATGAGAAACACCCCTTCGTTCTGTAATTACAGATGCTTCAGTCTTCCCTTTTTATAGAAAACTCTGAACTGAAATTCTGCATTGTGAATATACTGGGGGGTTTACATATATATTCATATATATATATATATATATGGAATTTTTATATATATACACACATATATATGTATTTGTCCCCACCCTCCCTTCCCCCTGCTCCATTCTATCACTTCTTTGCTAGAAGGAGGGAAAATGTTAACTGATAGTCTCTTGCAGAGGTTTGTCACATTTATTTTTCTCCTCCCCGGAGCACTTAGGTGATTGGTTTTGGTCCATATTCCAGCAGTTAACAGCCACTCGGAGTACTCATTGTGAGCCCAAGCTATGCTGGGATGACAGCCCAGCCTACATGTGAAGGGTGTCTCCTCTTCATTTGACAGGTATATGTGAGAAATTCTTTTGGTAGCTTCAACACATTTCTCAGTGGCAGCACATATAAATTGATCCAAGCAAACTGGAAGCCTTGAGCAAATCCCTTCTGTGTTGCTATTGTTTATGCGGTGTTGTGTCATGAGACTTGCACAGAAAATAAGAGCACTCTATTTCCATAGGAAAGCCTTCCAAAAAAAAAAAAAAAAAAAACCCCAAAAAAAAAAAAAAAAAAAAAAAAAAAAAAAAATCGTGTTTTTTGTCAT
>NW_008237265.1:1462646-1467271 GCF_000691975.1 Corvus brachyrhynchos
AAAAACACCAAAAAAAAAAAAAACAAAAAAAAGAAGCATAATCTGATGTCTTGTCCTATGTGAGATAAGGAAAGTCAAACTGCATGTTTATTAGGGAAAAAAAATGACAAAAAACCCCCAAAACTGAAACAAACCAAAAAGAAAGAAAAAACTCAAGGGAGACTTTGTAGGAACAGTGAAGTAGTGCATAAGTCCAGGCTTTCTCCCCTTTGCTTTCCTGCCAGCACCACTTCTGCCTGTTAGTTTGTTTTGTTAAGGTGCTTCAGGTCCTGCGTGATCTTCAAGCTAAGTGGCGACCTCAAGTACTGCTTCTGTGTTGTTGCTTCCCCTCCCAAACCGTGCTGACCATCGGGCAGATGTTTCTCCCCTGGACCCACAGAGGTGGTGCACCTGTTTCCTTCAGCACTCATCTTCTTGGTATATTTGTTCATCCAGTTCCTGGGATTCAAGGTGCTCGAGGCGGTCTGTCCGGCCACTCATGATCTCATCTGGGGTCTTCATGAACCTGCAAAACAGAGAAACCAGCGCATTTCTCAGGGGTCTCAGCTTTTATCTTCACCAAGTTGTTGAGACCCCTGAGCTCTAAAGCTCCCAAGATAAGCTTTGCTGTTTCCTCCCAAAGCCTTAGTATTTCCCAGCTTCTCCCCAGGTGTCTTCCCTCCTGCATACCTTGAAAGGAAACAAAAAAATCACTGGCATTTACCCCAGCTTCTTGAAAGCCCAAATCTGAACCAAACCCCATAGTCTTTTCCAAAGAATGATATTTATTTCTTCTGCCTCATATTGTCTGCTGTTGTCATGTCAGATGACAGCTTGGCCCAGGTACACTCATGTGTGGTGTCTGGTGACAGAGACATGGAAAGTGTTTATGATCAGCATATTTCAAAGCACAAGCCCTTGCAAGGTGTGGGGAGGCACAGGGCTACAGGCCTGCGTGTAGGTGAGTGAGAAGAACACAAAACACCAAAGGAACAGAGGGGGAAAAAGCCGAAGTCCAAATCAGAACAAGTTCCAGGAAATGGAAAAAGCCCTGAAGGTAAAAGGTTTTGGGCTGGGGAACTGTAAGCAAAGACAGTCTCTTCCTCTGTGATTGTAGCAAGCGTGACTGCAGTGAGGCAGCATCCTCTGTGATGAATGCCGTGGCTCCCAGCACCAATGTCTCAAGGCAGTTAAGTCTGCAGGGTGCTGGAGACAGAAACTGCCTCTGGGGAGGCATGGCAGCAGCAGGAAATGAGAAAGGACACACACCAGCCTGCAGTTTAAGTCTGCAGTCTTGGTTTTTGCCAGGATGCTTTTGTATACTACTGCACAGAGGTAGCTCTGCTTTTTCGTTTTCAATTTAGTGGTGTAGGAAGAGAGAGTGGCACAGGAAGGATGAAATCCTGGTTTCAACACAAATCAGTTTCCCAACTCCCAAGCACTTCTGGAGAAATTAGGATGAAAGATATTTATGCTGGAAGTAGTACAAAATTTCACAGTCTTTCATTAACAACATGCTGGTTAACATGCAGCAGTATGAAATGTGTTAATCGTAAGAGCTGATTTTACTTCAGGTTGATGATATGCTCCGTATCCTTGCCCCAGTGAAAACAAAAGCAACCAACAGGAGCCTTGTTACTATCACTGACCCAGAGTGCTCACTGCTGGAGCCTCTCAGCAAACACACAGCATAGCCTGGAACTAACCTTTTGCCATCCCTTCTAATTTTGGAAATCATGTGCATATATGCATTTAGGAAAAAAAAGAAAGGGCTATGACTCACTGCTGTGTGACTGCTGGAAAAATGCTGCTGCTACAAACGGTGTTACGGTGGTGAAAAACTTGTATGCAGGAGTGGTGAATCAGTGCCTGGCTACACACTGAAAATGCACCAAAGCCCACAGCCAGACTGTGCCCTGAGTTAAACCCTGTGACTGTCTTGTTGATCTTGCACAAGGATGAAATGAAAACACAGAGGGGTCCCACTGCCCTCCTCTCCATGTGGGGCATGGGCCAATGTAAGCTGTACCACAGGACTTTGGGTATTCCTTCTGGTCTGTGCTTTAAGTCACATCGAGGAAACCACAGTGTGGGTATTTCTAATAGCATTTGATTACATTAAAAAAAACGCAGACAAACACAACCCAACCCAGAACTGCATGAAAATTAAGAAACACTAGCTGTGACCTATTTTGTTGCAGAAGACAGCCAGCCAACCTATTAGAAATCCTTTTCTGACTCCATCTTACTTAAAGCTCCATACAGATATCTGCAGATGACAACAGCCTGCACATTAAAGTCACATTTCCTATTACTTCTGTGCTTGCGAGGAATAGCCAAGGAAGGCACATTAATGACTTGATTTTTTGCAGCTGTTCTTTTGCTCTTCAGATATAAATAGGTCTAAGAAAACAACATCAAAAAGTTTTTATTGGGAATTGTGCAAAGAAATGTTTTGCAGGGGTTTTTTTCCCAGTTTCCAAAGGAAATGAAGTTTCGTGTTTTATGCTCTCTGGTGACCTTTGAATCTGTTGGTCAGTTTGGCCAAGTCTTACAGAGGAACTGTGGTCTCCAAGGGCATTAAGTTACAATGGTTTTGAGAAAATAGGCAGCCTGGTTGAGAAGAGATGGACTCCTGTTTTGTGCATGTTCCCACTGAAGGGAAAGCTTCAAGAGAAGCACATTCCCTGTTCAGCATCAGAAATTCCCCCAGAGCAATGCAGTCTTCATACAAGGCCACAGAGATACAGGTACCCTTGGTACTGATGAAGCAACCTTGTTTTAACCTTCCACAGGAAAAATAAGTTACAATCGAGCACTTGATTTTGCCCATGACCGCTTCTGTCCTTCACTCTCCTTCCCACATCTATGTTTCCTTCTAAGAGCTAACACAAACAAGTCATTCCACAGAACCCTTTTCAGCTGAAGATAGTTTGAGTGCTAATGCAGTTCTGTTAGCTATTTAAGAAAACAAATTCTAAGATTGCCTTCCTACTGATATAATTTCCAAGCACACTACTAGATCCAGGCCACTGACAGCAAAGCAGTCTTTGGTCTGAGTTCAGTGCTCTGAGGGTCAGACATGCACTAGGATTTGCTGGTGTTGTCAGAAGAGAACAGGAGTGCTCTCACTCTGTGCCATCTGCACTCAAGTTTGTACAAGTAGCTCCCTGCTTTAATGCTGTTTCAGCCCCTATTTCCTAAATTATTGGTTGTATCATCCAATCCGATGCGTTGGGTTTTATGAACAGCTCTGGCAGCTCCCTCTCTTCCTTGAAGGCAGCACCAAAGATGTGGTCATCAAGTGCTTCTCTTCTGCAGTGCCCTTGAGGAAATGCCTGATCCCTGCTTAGCTTTCACTGGCAGCTGTGTTTGAGAAGTCCATTTGGAGTGGGTTTTCCAGCAGCTTGGCTGAATCATTTATCTAAGGTCTTAAACAAGACCTTAGATAAACGGCACAGCCTGCGTGAAGCAGTGAAAAGACTTCTGTTGTCTCCATTGATCACTGAGACAGGCCTGTGTTTTTGTAAACTGGTGTGGCTGCCTTGAAAGCTGGGAAGCAGTGCTCTAGACTGCTTTTACAAATGTATGGCCATTGTCAGCTGTGTTATAACTGTGGCAACGAGATATCCCACACAATTCCATCCTCCATCCTCAAAAACTAATTGTCTGTAGAAAGGAATGGCAAAGAAAGAAAATTACCTGAACAAAAGCCTTTGTCCTGGCTCTTTCCGGATAATATTTAGTTTGTAGTAGTGGCGTAGGGCTCTGGACATTTTCTCGTAAGTCATATTTGTTCTGTTCTGTTTTTTTCAAAAGAAAAAAGAAAAAAGTGGTGAGATGATTCATTAAAATCTTCCTAAGCCCCAAAATGAGTTGCAGAACTATCACAGCTACCTAAAGGAACCAAGACAGTTCAAGAAATTACATGTACCATTTTTTGCTGTTTGCAGGCCTGTTCTGCCCCCACAGCCCTCATCACCAAATTTTTGTGGGTCTCTTTCCACTCACAGCAATTTCAGCAAGGAGTCTAACAAAAATTCCAAGTGAGGTTTTTCTACAGTTTCTTGGAACACAGATAACAAAAGAATTAACTACAAGAGGAGACATTAGGTGGAGGGAGATGCTCATGCCAAGTGGGATGTGACAGGCCTGTTCTTAATGAAAACACCTTTTGTAAAAGTCTAGGAGTAGTGGCTAATAGGCTGAATCTGTCAGCAATCCCTGCTTAGAGCACTGTTCCTCTGGGATTCCCCTGCATTAACTAGTTAATGCTCACAGAGCACTGTGAGGACTGACAGCCTGTTTCTCCTCTTCTTACACAGGTGTAAATCAAGAAGCCAGCTGGGTTGTACATCTGGTTCTGTGACAGATCCTTCCCTTCATTCTGGGAGCTGTTGGCCCCAAAGGCCATGGCCAGAGCGTTGAGGTATGAGATGATTCATCAAAACCTTCCCAAGCTCCCAGACGACATGGCCCTGCTGAAGCTGAGTGTCACAAGGCAGAAGTGATGGGCACTGGCAGAGCTGTATGTGGGCAGCCCCCTAAGTACTGACTTGGAACAGCAGGATCAGCCCCTTAGGCTATGTCTACACTAAGAGCATTTTTCTGGTCCGAGGAGCAGTGGCTGCTGCCTGGCTGGCACT
>NW_008237265.1:1467391-1468530 GCF_000691975.1 Corvus brachyrhynchos
CTTGTGGTGTTCCGAGGAGCAGTGGCGTCTGCCAGGCAGACACTCCCAGCAGAGAGACAACTCTGCTGGCAAAGCTGTGTGTGCACGAGTATAAAGCAGCCGCCTCGCCATTGGCAAAAAACCAGTAGAAGCAGGTTTTTGTTTTGGGAGCCTCCATGTCACGACTTTGGCTTCATCAAAGGACACTGATCCACCTGCCTAAAAGGGCCAGTAGGAGCAGACCTCCTCTGCTTGCCCTGACCACAGTAACTCTCCCAAGGGAGGCCACATCATGAGCTCCTGTGGCAATGAAACACTAACAGGGACAAAGTTTTCCTTGCAAAATCCAGACTCCTCTCGTTGGGAAGCCCCCTGAAATACTGTGTGCGCTTCTTCCAGTTCTTATATGCTGAAAGGCCACTGTGTTGCCCAAGTGGCCAGTGGTCTGAAGGAGCTTCAGTTTTAGACAGCCAGCATGAGACATGATGGCATGGCTCAATTATTAACGTGCAGGTTGGGTAAGTTACTAAGTTCATAAAATTCCCATTAGCCCATATCTCCACCATGTTCAGAACCACACGGATGACAGCACAACCCTCTGGTGCATCAGCTACTCTCCCAGTTTTGTGTTGTCTGAGAATCTGTCCCATCATCCAGGTCATTAATGGACATACAGTACTGCCCCCAGAATCAATCCCTGGGGTAAAATGACTAGTGACTGGATTTTGTGCCATTGATCACCACCTTTTCAGCCCAGCAGATCAGCCAGTTTTCAATCTACCTCACTGTATTCTTGTCTAGGTCATACTTAATTAGTCTGTCTTTGAGGCTGTTATGAGACAGTCTCAAAAGCCTTTCTAGAATCAAGATAAGTTATATCCACTATTCTCCCTGAATCCATTGAGCCAATCATTTTGTTGTAGATGGATATCACAACGGTCAAGCATTGTGGGAGTGTGTCTTGTTTGGTTCAGTCTGGGTCTCCCCTTTGGGTTTTGTGTTACTGTGCCATCCCAGTTTATACCCTCCTGGTTTCGGGTTCATAACCCTGCTTTCTCTATTTGTCTCCTCCCAGACCCCCGCCAATCGCTCCGGCACCCCTCCCACGCTTCTAGAAAGTTCTGGCAGGGGCGTCGAGTGATTGGGCTTGGGGGGAGGAT
>NW_008237265.1:1468663-1476073 GCF_000691975.1 Corvus brachyrhynchos
ATCGAGTGATTGGTCTTGGGGGGAGGATCCCTCCCTTCCTTTCCCAAGATAGGTTCCCTTGTGTGTCCCTCATCCCGCAGACCCATCCTTCTCCTTCCCTGATTCGATGCCGTTGTCATCCCTCCCCTGTCGCCACCCCCCCATAAAACCCCTGGCAGGCGCGCTCAGGGTTGCTCATTGCTGGGCACCCCCAGGGGGCGAGGTCCCCTGTTCGGAGACACAATAAACCTTCCGGATTTCATCCACAATTGAGCCTGCCTCCTTCTTCCACCACCTGCCTCTATTGCCGCAGTCCTGTGGAAGGACCCACGAGCCAGACCTCTGGTCTCCCGGATTCCGGAGGCTGGCCTCGCAGCCTGCTGCGTCCAGAGCTGACCGGGCAAAGTGGGAACTGCTCCGAAAAGGACGCAGAGGCAAAGCATGAGTTCCCATTTGTAAATCCATGCTGACTACTCATACATTCATATGAATATACTTATATACATGTACAGAAATATCCATACATAACTCAGCCCCAAACTGTAAAAATCAGTACCAGCTTTCCAGAGAACAAAGCAGGAACTGCCCTCTTAGAAGGAAATACATAATCCTGCAGCATTTGGTGTCTGTCCCAGGGCAGCGTGTAGGATCTGGGAGTTGCTACAGACAGGAACACAGAAAGGTCCTGCTGAGATGTAGTACAGAGCTCCTCGTAAGCCACATCTCATCAGAATATCCTCAGCATCAGGTTTTGAGAAGAAATAAGATGCCTTGAGAGAGAACTGTTAATTCTT
Organism: Corvus brachyrhynchos; assembly: GCF_000691975.1. NCBI lineage: Eukaryota > Metazoa > Chordata > Aves > Passeriformes > Corvidae > Corvus > Corvus brachyrhynchos. Next base: position 1,469,437 of record NW_008237265.1, read on the forward strand.
GCACTCCTTGTAATTTTATAATTACATGCATTTATAACTAAAGGCCTTTAAATCAAACCAACAAGTTCTCTATATGAAGAATAGGTTTTAGTGCTTCAGGATGGATGATGCGCTGTATTTCTAATGTACACAGAAGAAAAGATTACAGTTTTCCAGCAGTCATTTATATGCCATCCTCTCTTCCTTCCCCCGTTTATAACAATCCTGTGATGCTACAAGAGGTGAAGCACTGCAGGAGGAAAATTGCATTGCTTCCTTACCTTGTGGTTTCCCCACAGACGGGCCAGTCCGTTGGGATCCACTATCCGAAATATTTTGGATTCCTTATCTTCCCATCGGATGAAATTTTCGTACCGGCTGTCAGAAAGCAGCTGATAAACATAATCCCAAAGCAACCTACAGTCTGTGAAGAGAGAAGCAAGAAAAGATTAACTTTCCCTTTTTTTCCTTGGGATTAATTCTGGAAACTTTTGGGTGGATGTGTAGTGAAAGGACAGTTGGGATCAGGGCTGAAATGCTGCTGCAACCCGAAATGAAAATGGCTTGGCTGGTATCAAGTAATGTTTGTAAAATGGACTGGAATATACAGCCTCTTCTGATGCATCCCAGTTCTCCTGACACTGACAGAGCACCCCGGTCACATCAAAAGCTGTGTGAGGTGACCTGCTGGTCTTAGCTGTGTGTTTATGGTTGTACTGAAGCACATAAAGCTCACGCTGTCGGCCCTGATGCTGTTGCTGGCTGTTTTAGTGGAGAAATCAAGAATCCTGCAACCTGCTCTCCCTGCTTGAGGCTGTCCCTTTCTGTGCTAACATGTGAGTCTAAAGCATGGGCACTATAACAACTTTCCTTTGTAGACTCCATGTGATATAAAACTGACACCTTCTTTAATTTTCAATTTGATTTTTTATTTTACTTTTTAAGGTTCCTGAAAAGAAACAACACCTAAGTATTATAATTACTTGAGTGCTATTGAGAGGTTAAATACTTTCTATTTGGATAATTGAATTCAAATTTCCTCTTGGCAAACAGTCCTTAGGTCGCTAATTAAAGGTCTAACAGACACTTAAGGTTTAGTTTAGTGTTTTTCAGTTTCAAGGCAGTCTCTTGAGACTGAGGAAGCCAAGAGCTGAGCTGCTCTTACTTCCTGTTTGCAATATGTGTGTGCAGCACAGAATCACTAGGAATATGCAAAGTGAATTGTACAGAGCTGGGGGTACTGCTGCTGTCAGAAACAACAGGGTTTTCACAGCTCAGCTATCCCGATTTCTAAGGTGGCTGTGGGGTTGCATTTTACTTTGAAAGCAATACCAGCCTCTGAGAAATGGTTTGTTAGAGTTGTTCAAGGGCTGGCAACCAAAGACATGCAGCTTCTAAGTGCTAAAATGGATTCTTGTCAGCCTGTCTTTCTGTTCCTGTCTGTCTGTCTGGGGTTGGCACATGCTACAGTGGGGATGACAACATGAGAATATAAAATACTTTTTGAGAAAGGATATGAATAACACATTTAGTGAATACACCTGAAATGGATAGAGATCTTAAAGTTATTTTCCCACTTTCAAACTGCAAAGAGTATCTCTGACACCAGTACTGTCTCTAAAACCAGAGCTTAGTTTGCCAGTGCCCTTGCTTCAGTCTCTCCCTGCCAGTTCTACAAAGAATAAAGCAGTTTGTTTTGAAGACATGACATCTGGCAAAAATTGCAGGTTCCCATTCTAACTGAAACCTACCCTGCTGGTCACCTCATCCATGACATCTACAAGCCTTGTGGAGGAATGTGAAAGGAAAGAGACAGACTTTTGGGTTAGAAAAGCCTTCTTTTCATTAACATTTTTCACAGAAAAACATTTTCCACAGAAAAATGTCCATCCCCATTTGAAATTTTTCTAGGTTTTGATTAAAAAAATGAAACCTGGGCACAAGTTTCCCTGGACTAAGTGAGAGGTCTAAAAACGGAAGGCTACTACTTTAATTTTTGTCATCTCCCCCTCTCACAAATTCACAAAACACAATTCTTACAGTGCACACACACCCACATACACCGAAAAAACTTTTCTAGACTTCATTTATGATTCAAGACAAGGGAGATTATATTGCTCTTCTGGTTTGTGCCTTCTAATATTGTGGGAGGTTCTCAGATAAAAGGGTAGTAAGGCCCCACTTAAATGGTTCTTTGACACATGTGCAATTCATTCCAGAACTCTTTCAATACAAGAAATGTATAGAAAATGGCTTTTTAGTGCAAGAATCCTTGGGGTCAGCTGGAGGGATGGTGCTCCTGCAGAGGCCAGTCAATGTCAGGCTTTGTCATATTCTTGAATGTTCAACCCAGGGCAGACAACCTCCAATTACAGCACCTTATAGCTCATATTTACAGTTCTGCAGAGACACAATTTACACTCATCTTTACTTTCACCTCATTATTTGCAATAGGCAATGTTATTTTTAATCTCTCTCTCACATTCAGATACACACCCTGGGCCCCCCTTCCGCACAAAACCAAAGAAGCACACAAAAAAAAATCAGCCTGAGGTGTCTAGGTGGAAACAGAGAGAGCTTCAGATGCTAAGAAGAGCTAGGATTCAAGTGCAGATTTGGTTTTTTGTTGTTCACTTAGTTTTTAGGATGGATGCAGGCTAAGCTTGAATATAAATACACTTCAAATGACAAGAACTCAGATCTGCATCTTGAGATCTTCACAAGAAAAATCCTAAGTGATCAAGGGCCCCATCCCATATTCTAAACTGACTGAGCTGCTCAGACTTGCAAAGGTATTTAGTAGGCTGGTGGAATTTGCAAAAAACCCCAACCACCCAAGTATCTGAGACTGCTGTTTGCTTCAACAATAAAACTGAAAATCCTTGAAAACTCTGCTTGGTTCCTACAACCACTTAAAAACTCGATTTCAAACCATATGGCTGTCTATCAGCAAATTTAGATATATGACTCAGTTGCAGTAATTTAATGAGCAGCAGGGCAACTGTGGTAACTGTGTCTCAAGCCACTGCAAATAGGAAATAAAAAGCATCAAACACCAGTAGAAAAGATTCAGGCTCACTGAATTGCTTCTCCCCAGAGCTGAGAGCTCCGAGCACACTGTTAGTTATCTTGGAGCAGCTGATGCTTTGCAGCACACTTCAGTTATGTATGAGCTCTGCTTGCACAGGACCAAAGCAGCTTGCCTTCCTTCTAGTTTCACTTGGGACACCTTTAGGAATTTGAGCACAGGCACTCAAGGGGTTTTTTGTTTGTTTTTAACCACAAATGGTTGCCCTATGTATCTGTCACCACAGACTGCACAGTAAAAAATTTGAGGTCCTGGAGGGTTCTCTGTGACTGACAGAGGATCAGCAATTAAATCATCTACCAGTAGAGACCATCTTTAATAGGACATTAGAGACAATGAGTCGAGGCTCCCTGGTAACTCTCAGAGACTCTAATGAACTTGGATTATGGTATAGCCCATTTGGAAGCCTGTGAAATTGGTCAAAACCCAGGAAGAGGCAATGCTAGAGAACGCTTTTAAAAGGAGCTTCTCTGCTGGGAAAAGAGGCACCTCCACAAAAGGCTGGTGGAGCTGACAGACAATGTGCTCAGGCACCGGGTGGGATTCTTGGGCCAGCAGTTGGATTTTGATAATCCTTGTGGGTGCCTTCCAACTCAGGATACTCTATGATTCTATGATACAGAAAGTTGCATCCTCCAGGAAGGTCAAAAGTGTGATATGTATTTTTAGGAAGGATTGTGGAAATGGAGAGAAGGACTTGTACGTGGATAGTTGTTTTGTAAATGTCAATCACTTGTATGAGAAAAGTCTGGATGGTGGGAATGACTCCATGAAGACTCAATCTCTTCCTTGGCTGTCAGAAGGCCTCCAAAGGAGCTGCTGCATGAGGGGACTCTCCACAGGGTGTGTGTTGGCTAGTGAGTAATGGCAAGAAAGCACGTGGATGTTGCTGATGCCAAGCAAGTTTAAAAGTGTGGGAGATTCAGCTGGGGAGTTGAGTCAGGGCTGGTACCTAAATTGTTTGGGCATGCTGCAATTTCCTGCCTTTTGGCTAAAATAAGCTTACTTAGAAAGCAACTATGCCTCTCTAGCACGGGGAAACATCATTTCCCCCTAGCACACACATACTTTTTTTTAAAGTGAACTCAGATGGTTGAACGTTGTACAGTCTGCAGCTACAGAGATTTAGCTGTGGGTAGAGCTGGGACTGAGAGGCTTTAAGGTGATGTAGCTGGAGTGGGAAGGTGGTGAATGGCCCAGCAATGCGGAAAGGGCTCCTAAACACTGGCACTTCCATGCCCAACCATTTTCTCAGCCGTAATACTAGGCAAGTCTGAACTATGTAATTAGCTGAGAATTAGGGCAATCTGCAGCTTCAAATGGAGAGGTATGGCTACAACTTTCCTCCTGCAGCTAATGCTTCTAGAGAGACTTTTATAGTTTATGCACAAGGCAGTGATAAGGTGTAGAGTACTTAGTTGGTTCTCAAATTGTCTGCCATAAGCACTGCCCTACATGCACAAGAGGCAGCAGTTTCCTGCTAATAAAAGCCATGTTATTATTAATTGATTAGGCAGAGTCTTCTGAATACACACCTAAAGAATACCAGCATATAAATACTTCTTAATGGCTATATGATAGTAATAAATATCCCTTAGAAATTAAATACCATCTCAGAATGATCTGTAAATTAAACATTATGGATCTTGGGTTCCTAGTATTTTGACATTTGTCCAGCCATTACAAATGAGTCATTTGGCCAAGGTCATCTCCATGTTGTAGTAGTGGGAGGTCTCACATCTGTACTCCCTAGGACAAAATAATGCTGTTAACAATATAGGCATATGCATGCTAAAGACCTCTTTTGTTCAAGATATAACATTCCCCTGCACTGAAATATTACTTAAAGCACAATTATCTGAGCCCTCTATTGTTTAAATGAGGCCCATGGTGCAGAGCTGGCCCTCTTCACATATCAACTACCAAAACCCTCTCGTAACCACAGAAATGTTTTGCAAGACCCACCCACATCTTGCACTGAAGAGCATTATATAAAAAGTGTTTGATCTGGCTGATGACTGCCTTGGAACCCAACTTGGCTTCACACAGAAGAGATGCCAAAGGAACATTGTCATACTCCCTCTGACATCAGCTGAGGCCTTACCCCTTGCTGTGTAGGTTAGCCTAAAATGTCTCCAGCATGATATCATTTGACTTAAATGGTTCTGTGATTCCTACCAGCTGAAGAGTTCTCCCAAGCTTGGCCCCCTTTATTTTCCAAGGTGATTTGTGCTTCAGCTGCATTTGTTCAGAGCAAAGCAAACAATGGCTGTTCACAACTGAAACTAATCAACAGAACCTGGAAGTTCTCTGGCACCCTGGTTTCTGTAAGTACATCGGAAGTGTGTGAAGACAACGTGGTGATGCTCACGGTGCCAAAATGATGAACTGATGTAATTCACAGTCACTGGAGCCAGGGAAGGGCCTGCGGTCTCAGAAAGTCTCTGACCTTGGGAGTGCCACTGCCAGAGAGTCCTGGGAATGGTCTGACTGGGGAATTTCCTTAAGAGACATGCTGCAGTAGCATTATGCTGTGTTGAAATACAATCCAGCCTCAATATCTATCCATGACATATTCACTTTAGCAGACAAACCCAGGAGAAAAAAGTAACTAAGTCTCATGGTTAAGGGTTCAAATGGCTCTGAGGCCTGGGGGAGCACTGACTGATCCTGAGATGGAGCACCCTGGTCATGAATGTATGTTAATCCATGTCCAGGTCACTGAGGGAAAATAGTTTTCTTTCTGTGAATGTTGCTACTGGAAGCAGGATGGTAAGCTGGTACAGTAAAGCCAATGTTTTTTTGTGGAGAAACCTCTTGACAGACAACTGTTTGTTCAGCTCAGTAAATTCAAGCTGGGGCTGAGCAAAGAGGTTGCCAGATCACACAATACAACAGTTGTATGTTGCTTGTCTTGTACCCAAATGCTGAGTGGGAGATCAGGCAGAAGGAGAGCAGAAACCTGAGACTGTCATGCTGCAAACAGTTGTGCTGTGAGGTTGTAAAAATAACACAGCAAGATGAGGCCAGGCTCTGTTTTTGGCAGTAAAAACTTGTACAGAGAAGGAGGATCCAAAAGCTTCATATACCTCATGTGGTTGTAGAAAAGAGCACTGAAATCACAATGAATATGTAAGAGATGGGTCACAGACCATTTGAAAGATAAAGACTTTGAAAGCTCAAGACTGCTGTATTAAAAAAGAGGTTTTTTCTTCTTGTCCTCTTCTTCTGCTCCATTCCCCCATCCCCACCAAATAGATGGGCATTTTCAGTATTATCTTCAGGTGCTGTTCTTTTTCTGCTCCACCACCATGGTAGAAAAGACTCCTGCTAAAGAAACCTGTCTTTGATTCTCCTGTGGCTTTTCCTCACCTTTACTGCTCATGAAAGGCAATGACTGAAAAGGAAAAGAAATTCAACCTCTGCCTGTTCACATGCACTTCTTACAAACACCTCACAACCTCTTTGACATAAGAAAACTGGCCAAACACATTAATGATAGGAATTTAAGAATTAAGAATGAAGCTTTACCTTCACAATTGTACTTCAGAGAAGCTGGCAAAAGCAGGA
>NW_008237265.1:1476167-1484800 GCF_000691975.1 Corvus brachyrhynchos
CAAAGGCATTACCAACAAGGGTAATAATTTTTAACCCCACAATGTGAGAACCTCTACTATCTTCTGACAGTTCAGCCTTGGGTTTAGACTTCTGGCTTTTTTCAAGAGCAGAAAATCATTGTCTATAACAGACTACTTCCCATGAACCTCACTTCTGTGTTCTCTCAGAAAGCCCTGAGTACCCTGGCAGGTGTGAGCATGGCTGGAAGACACAGCTCCTGGTGTGTTCCCAGGAAGTCCCTCCTGAAGGAACTTCATAAACCGTAAACTGGTGATTTCTGATGGGTCCCTTGCAGAAAACTGAGATGTGACCTCCCCTGCTTGGGGTTAAAACTCCACATTGAGACACAGCCAAACTCTCCTCTCCTCTCCCTTCCCCAAACAGCCTTACCAGTTTAATGGTGTGGATTTGAATTAACATAAACTGATGTGTGCCACCTGTAACTGATTGGTATTAAAGCCAGACTTAAATAGGCCTGTCTTGGGAGACAGTCTCAGTGTAGTGTCAACACTGTAAACACAACAGTGTGCTTTCCTGGTTTAACTAAGAGGATTCAAAGTGATCCAGGTTTGCTTTGTAGAAGAAATCTGAATTACCAGAACAACTCTAGCCTGAAGGAAGCATTCAGTATACAGGGAAAGTAAGGGACCTGTTTTCATTAAGAGGGAAGTTTCTTAAAAGACTGTAACATCCTGCTGACCCCAATGGATGCTTAGGGTACTCTGAACCCACTTACCTGTCTAGCCATGGTATGTAAATGGGTACTGCAGTACAGTAATGAGAAGAATGAAATCTAAATGACTGAGCTTTCCTCTGGCTTGGTCACTCCTGGCTTCTGAGAAGACCTGAACAAGCCCCAACTGCAACTTCTGCTCCTGTAACTGCAGTAAGAATGGAGGCAGTTGTGAAGCAAGACACCTCACAGAAAATCTACAACCACCTGTCCAAGCTATTGCTATTTGGCTATTGTTTGAGCTTGAGTGTCAGTAGTTAAATTGGCAGGGAAGGCCCACTTTCAGGCTGAAATTATTTGTTCATGCCATGTTAAGAAGACTCTCAAGGTTAAAATGAAAACTCCTATGAATATGAGCTCTATGAGCTTGACTCCCATCCACACTTCAGTCTCTCCAGCAGTCTGGCTTTCCACAAGGGCTCAAACAGACATGGCATGTAGTGGAAATGAAAAGTGTACATGATTGCAAGAGCAAATGATGAAACAAGGCCAGCGACACTATCACTGTCATGTCCAAATGGGAGTCACAGGCCAGCCTTACACCAGGATTTTCATGTTTTTGCAAGGCTCCAATCTATCTATATGAGCTGCTCCCCTACAAGAAGGAAGGTCAGTTCCCTGGAAAGCAGGTACTGAACCCCTACGACTTACAACTTCGAATTGCCAAGTGAACCACTGTTTTGGCTTTCTGTACGTTGCCAGTCTGTAACTTGTAACTGCTCAGCTGCTGTGACCATCTTGTCAAAGCTGCCCCCAAAGTCTGTGTTTCATCAAAGGCCCACCAGCCACTTCTACACTGTCACATCCTGCTGGGTTCATCACTCATGACAGTGGAGAAGATGGCCTTGGCAGTCTTAGCTGAGTACACAGGTAGGCTCCTTTGGTGTTAGCAATGTTATGTGCTGTCCTAAAGAACAGCTGTGTGTTTGATACACCCCAGATGTGGTTTGCCCTCCTGGCTGCCAGGGCACGCTGCTGACTCATGCTGAGCCTGGTGTTGACCAGTATCCCCAGATCCCTCTCTGCAGGGATGCTCCCCAAACACTTCTCTCCCCATTTGTATTTGTGCCCAGCACTGCTCCACCCGAGGTGCAGAATCTACCAGTTGGACTTGTCAGATTTCATCCATCAATCACAGCCTAATGCTCCAATCTATACAGACCCCTCTGCAAGGCATCTTGTCCCTCAAGACAGTCAACAGCACTTCCCAGTTTGGTACCATCAGTAAAATTGCTTAAGGCACATTTAACTTCTGCATGCAGATCGCTGATAAATACATTGAACAGGACTGTCCCTGGAACTGAGCCCTGCGGAACACTGCCAGCCAGATGTGGCCTTGTGCGCTACAACCCTCTGAGCCCTGCCCTTAGACAGCTCTTTACGCAGTGCACTGGGAACCTGCTCATCCCACAGCCATGCAACTCGACCCTGCTGTGAGGGGCAGTACAAAAAGCCTCCCTAAAATGCAGAACAGCTATACCCACCACCTTCCCTCCATCCACCATGTGGGTGACCTTATCATGCAAAGATAGCAAATTAGTTAAATGGGATTTACCTTTGTGGCTGACTGTGCCTGATGTCTGCCTTTCAACAGTACCCAGTATAAACTTTTCCATCATTTTTTCCAGCCCTTCTGTGAGGGCCAACAGTATCACTTACAAAACCTGTAACTTCCAAGTTGTGCTTAGATGCTGGTCTTTACTCTCTTCACTACAAAGGCATAATTGTTCTTTGCCTGCTTTCCCACCTTCCCTCCCTACCATCCAGCAGATGCCATTGCATAATAACTGTGCCTGTACAGCTGTTTTGTACAGAAAGAAAAATAAACTAATGTCTTGTAACACATTATAAATAATAAACTAATGTGGTGCATTTGCACAAAGGATTTTGCTCATATATGAGTTAAAAAACCCAAAAGATCATCCTACAATGTGACACAGTTGTAAATGTCCCATGGATGTAGGCACTGGGGCTCTAGTCCTAGTAGTCAAGTTGTGAGGAGACACTGCTGAGGTTCAGTGGTTTGAAGTTTGGTGTTTTTTGATATTTAAGCTCTAAATGTCTACTGTTCCAAATCTAACAGCTCAATCAGCTGAGTTTTAATTATCCTCATGTAAAAGCTTTCCAGCCCAACTCCAGAGTATAAACAGAAAAAAGTACCAGTTGATTTGCACTTTTTTAAAGCACTGTATTTGTGAAAGGGGGACTCCACTGTCCCCTCCTGTCTTTTCCCCTCCCACACAAATGATTTTTTCAAACAAAGCAGGAGAATCCATTATTCTGTTCCCCTCCAAACTCTGTCCCCACATAAAACAATCATACTCCTTTGGAAGACCTCCCCATGCTCAGAGCCTACGCCCATCCTAAGTGCTGTTGTGTGGATTTTAGTAGAATGTGAGTCATCCATAGCTGACGTGCTCTTACCATGGGACTGCATTTTTGGTTTCAGCCATCACACTGCTTTTATTGAGATGTCACTTACACACACCTTGCTACAGATCCATGGGGTTCAGCTACGCCCCTGTGCTCTCAGGATGTGGCACACTTGAGAAGCTGAGGTAAACCAGGAGCAAATCTGGAGGCAGCCCTCTGTCATGACTTTGGCAGGGCAAGAATCTTGTCTGTCCTCATTCCAACAGCAGTCAATGGCTTTATGGGCCTAACCAATACAGTGGTAGACAATGTGCCTCCCAACAGTTTAAACATTGCCTGGCTTTTCCCCAGACTCCTGAAGGGGAAGAAACAAATCTGGCAGCTCATAAAGTCAGATACAGCCCAGTTGCTAAGGTAACCCAGCTGATAAGAGCAGCACACCAACAGATAACACCAGGCACAGGACTCACCTGCCTTTAGATTTCAGCATGCTGTGGATTAGTGAACAAGCCTTTCAGTCCCAGAGCTGGTACAGAAAAAGACACTGGGAGCTGGAAGTCTCAGGGACCTGCTCAGCATTGTATTTCCCCTCACAAGAAATATCCAGAATTGTATTAGTGAGTTTTAAGTGACTGAATCAGAAGTGAGGTAAATACCACCATGTCATTAGCTTAATTTGGATGTTTCTAAGACAACCTCTACGTGATAAAGGTCAGGATGAAACCAACCCTATTATAGTTGGATAGTCCCATAACTGCCTCCTGCACCTTGGGGAAGTACCTTTTACGAGATAGCAAAGCCCTAAAATGCTTGATAGCAAAACCTTCGCAGCTAGAGGTTCATGGGGAGTAGAACTTCCAGTCTGCAGAAGGGCTAATTTGAGGTGCCCCTCTTGATTTAAACTGCAACTGTATTTAAAAAGAAAAAGAAAGAAAAGAGAAAAAAGGTATCTATTTCCCCCCTCCCCCACCCCCCCAGGAAACAGAAATCCTTGGAGACTGTGGGGAACCAAGATCAACTATTGAAAAAAATTTGGAGCTAAAAGTAAGCCATATATAGACTGCCTGCTTGCTAGAGTCCAAGTTAGGAGCTGACTACCAACAGTGTTGCTGCTTTGAATCAGCAGTTCCAGTGGGGAAAACTCTCCATTACACCGCTCGGCTGAGCTCCCCTTTTGAGGTATTTTTAATATTTTTACATGCTGTTAACTAGATAACTACTGATGCCTGAGTTACTTAGTTTATCCATTGCCTGGTGTCTTTGCAGGGGATGCAAATCTGCCTCTTGATCATCTCAACACAATGACCTCCAGTTCTGACAAAGTTATGGAAAAAGCTTGTGCGTATTGTGTTGAGAAGATAGCTAAACATAATTTTCAAAATCAACTCTAGCCAATGATGAATAATATATGTGACCTTAATGAGTAATATAAAGATACTTTATGCCTCTGGCTTTGCTAGAAAAGTGTTAAATGGCTTTAGATGAAAAGATAATAAGACCTTCAACTTGAAATCCTTTGCTGTAAGAGGGACAGTGCTTTACCAGTAAAATTAATATTTTGAAAAATGGTATTACATAAAAAGGTAGGAAAGATTAGTCAGCCAGTGAGTAGAGGTCATTATTTTGTCTGACAGAAAGTCCAGAGCTCTATTGATCGACCTCCTGAAAAGAGAGTATTTGTGTACAGCAGCAAGCAAAAACATTGCTTTTTTTCTCAGAACCAACTAATTGCATGCTGCATTTAAAAACACACTCTGTCTACAAGTAAACAGATTTATGAGGTTGTGAGGTGTCTTAAGTCTAGGGAAAATTCTTTCTACAATATAAAACATCTGAGCTGGGAACAGAAGATGTTCTGGAGCATAGCTTAAGGTTTTAGTCAGCAGCCTACCAGGCTTCCCTAGTAGCTCCTCATCACTATCTCCCTTGAAAATCACCTGCATGCAAGCCATAGGAAGTCAAGGCTCTCTTCTCACCAGTGTCCACAGTTGAGTTCTTAGCTCTGGCACTGGACTTTTGGTAAATCTTTTCAGTGCCCAACCCATCAGTCATCCTCATCAAGAAAATGGAAGTGAAGCCAGTGATTTCTGAAAAGTCCTTTTAAAGAATATATCTGCATTGATGTACATTTGCAGTTTAAGAGCCATGTCTCACAGCTTCCATGGTCTCTCTCACACTGAAGTGGCGAGCATGGTTGGTCAAGCACCTCCATGTTAACTGTGCCACTAAAGGTAAGGATGCTGAGATGAAAAATACATTTATGCTCACATAAAAAAGAAATTATGAGAGCTGTGAGATGGGTGGGAAGCAGGTAGAAAGGTACTTTCTTTCTAGGGGGCCTAAGTATGCTGCCATTGAATTGAACAGCTCCAGTGAAGTTGACTTCAGGCATGAAGCATGAGCTGTCTAATTGTTTGGTAGTAATCCAGTTTTTATCACCTTTAAATTAGCTGTGAGCTCTTTAGAGGGTGTTTACAGTTCAGGGGCCATTACAGTCCAACCATAGGAGCAGTAGCTTGTGCCTGTACAGCAAGTGAGGCATGTGAGCACTTAAAGGACTTGGGGTGCTGATGGAAGTACACTGGCCAATTTATCAGCAGAAATCTGATCAATCTAACTACTCTGTGATTCCCCAACCCTCGGCCATAAAACTCTGCCCTCATCTGAACCAAATGCTTGAACACACTTCAGGTCTTTCTGGCATGAAATAATTCATCAGCTGTTTCAGATATGCCACCCTTGCTTGTGGGTCTCGGCAAAGCCATGGGACTGCAAGTGAAAGCACCTCAGTCTGCAAGTATAGACTTTGGATAACATTTTAAATGGCTAAACATACTTGCCAAGCAACTGTGTTAGGCCCAGATTTCCAGGGGCTTGGGCTCTGTTGCCCTGCAAACAACATAGGGATAGAAAGGACATGGAAGTTACTGGGGCTGGTGTCACTGGACCCACTGCACAACATGCAGAAACCAAAGATTACCAACTATCTAAGAAAACACCTGAGATTAAAGTAAAAAAATTACACCACCACGTACTCTCAATATTTTTTCTTACATTTATTTCAGATTAGGGTTTATTCTTAGAGAATGTTTCTTTTTGGGAAATAAAAATTAACTGCCTTGATCTCCCAACAATACTTTGTGGGAAGGTAATCTCCAGTGATGCAACCAGTAGGGTGTTTTCTCTGCCATAACTTTAAGTATATTTATTAACTTGCTGAGAATTTTGTGGGTAATAAAAATCCAAAGAAAAGAGACAAATGTCAGCCAGGCAAAAATGTCAAAAGATTCATTTCTGGAACTCATCTTTCTATTATGTGAAAGGATCATGGTCCTTGCTGTGCTTGATCTTGACTAGATGGTAAGATATATATCTTTGGAATTTAAAGTGGTAAGTCTTAAGAATATAGAAAATCTTCCTCATTAAATCTGAGGCAGCACCACATCTGTAACAAATTTAAGGCATGTAAGGACAAAAAAGAACAAGGTGTTTTAAAATGTACCTCTGTGGACATGTGTAACACCCCACAGGAGCTGGGGATCACATTAGGTCACTACTGACACAACTGCATGGAATCCTTCTGGGTGTGGTGTGTATTTACATCTCTCAAAAGAAATTGGTTACTGGGGCATCCAGAGTATTTCTGAAGTGGTTGGATTCCCCCTCCCCCTCTCCCTATCTATTTACAGTTCCCTTTGGAGTACAAGAAACATTTTCTGTAACCTCAGCTTCCTGATTCAGCTGCTGTGATGTCGGTTATTTACGATAACAAAAGTGAGACAATGCCTGTGGTTTGTGTGGGACAAAGCCAACCTTGTTTCTGTAAAAAGGGACAATCCTGATGGGAGAAGCCCAAGGAAAGGCTACGAAGTAGGACTCCGGGGTGGTATTTCATTAGTCCTGCCAGCTTCATAATGGGCTTGACACTGCATTATTTCAAAGGCCACTGACAGAGAGTTTCTTCCTTTCCATAGGATTGGACACTAATGTCAATGGAATTCTTGGAAAACTATCTCTTTGCAGAACAAGGCTTCGGAGATGGATATCTTGGGAAATGAATGGATTGCTAGCGGGTGGAGAGGCAGCGAGCGTCAGGATGCAAATGTTTCAATACCAATTACACATTCTGTGGTCACAGGCAAGTCATTCTGCTCTTCTGCTTACCTGTCATGAAACTGGTTTATTAATACTTCACTGCCTAAGCCACAGATGTAGTGAAACTTGCAGAATGCCAGTAAACTCTTCATGTCACAGAGTAGCAAAAGGAAACAAGAAACTCTTAAAACAAAGCATGGTTAGTTATGAATGAAGAGAATCACTTTTGGGGTAGCCTAGAGAATGTCCCTTACCTGCTATCCTCCCGATTGGCATCGCGTGGTCCTCGGGAGGGGAGACAGACACCATGATGTGGTTCATATAAGCTAACTCTTCTCGGTGGGACAGGTTGATGGGCTTGACCTCCCTGTGCAGCCCATCCTCAGACAACCTCGGTGGTTTGAAATCGGAGTGCCTGGGGTTCAGTATCAAAGGATGCATGATAGGGCTGGGCATCAGCTGGATGACCCTGGTGTTCTCCTGGCGAGGGCTGGAGGGCTTCTGGAGCACCTCGGAAGGAGGCGGGCAGTGGTTGTTTTCTATTGGGGACACTGAGAGAGGATAGGGCTCCTGCTGGTTGTTCTCGTGCTGGTGCCTTGACCCCGGCACCCTGTCGGCCGGGGACAGGCGACGGAGAGTGTTGTCCATGGGGGACTTCAGTGGCCGCTGGTCGGGGTCTGGTGACGGACGGTGGTTGTTGGTGATGGGTGACCGCGAGCGATGCAACAGTTCAATGGTTGGGGGGTTGTGGTGGACTGTTTCTGTGGATGGTCTCGAAGGTCTCTGCACAAAGCTATCTGTGGAGAAAAAAAAAAGTCCCCAAAATACAGATTGTCTGTATTGTGATCAAGGTGTAGGCTCTACTGCTGACAGCCTGCAAATGTTTTTTATTTGTGTGACCTACAGATGCCCAGAAAAGTACTGCATAAATGCAGACAGTTATTATTTCTACACAGAATGAAAACAGTGAAAACAATCTTCCTCCACCAGCCATAGCTCCTTGGAAAACACACTAAGAGAAATCCCATTTTGAGAAGCTGACTGGAATACTTGTGAAGAAAGTAAGATCTGATTTAGCTGTACTAACTGTGTTTCTGTACAAATTTTTTGAAACTTTTCTCCTGCCATTCATGTCTCTCCGTGTTGTTCCTCTTACTGTACCATGATGAGCACTGTAAGGTAGAAGGGGAAAAAAAAAAAAAAAGAAAATGTCTACAGGAAAATACCAGGTATTAAGTTTTAAACGGTAGAAGCTTAGGTCAAGGTAGAGAATAACTCAGTCTGAAATATGGACTGGGTTGTTTAAAAAAACCCAGGTAGGAAGCTCTTTGTGAAACCCTACATTTTATCTCTGCCTTGATTTTAAGAGCATGTTGCATCTTCATAAGGATATTTTCATCTTCTTTTATTTAGTCTGTGGTGTCTACTATT
>NW_008237265.1:1484821-1499837 GCF_000691975.1 Corvus brachyrhynchos
CACTTCCCAGCTTAACAGTAGTGGGGAGATAAACCACCACCAATCCTCTCACAAAATTAAAATGTTTGCCAGTGCAAACTTTCAGGTAAGCTAAGGCCATCAATTTTGACTTGGGAAACTACTGACAAAGAGGAAAGTACCACCAGTACTACAGTGACTAACAGCTTTTTATCAGAAAAACAAAGATCAAATTTCAGTGCTGTTTGCTGAAAGCCTTGGGTGATAACAGAAGGAAACTTCTGGGTACATGGCAAAAACTGAAGCAAGTAGCTGTCTATCTGAGGCTGCCTGTTTGTTCATTCCTTTTTCTCTGAACCATAAATGATTCTCTTGCTCTCTGCCAAGGCAGTGACACCTGCTGAAGACCCTGTTGAGGTGAAGACTCAAGGGCTCCTGCTGCTCTGGAACCCAGGCAGGCATCAGGAGATGGATCAGCACATACCCAGGGAAAGGCCTGAACAGGTAAAGCTCAAGTCCTGAGAAAATGTAGTGCCAGGCAGTGGCATAGCATCTGCACAAGAACACTAAAGTCTACAGGAAAACCTGGAATTTTAGGCAGAACCTACATTGCTCTAGAATACTTATTAAACACACCTGTCGTCCCAGACAAGAAAAATGCATTTGTAGGGCTATTCAAGGTACTCACAATGGAACAGCTGGAGGACATGAAACTCCAGAGCTATATATTGTTCTTGCTTAAACCTAAACAGTTTTAAATACAATCTGGCCAGCTAATGTGGGATAGCCCAAATGAAGATCAAAGAGGAAAAATTTACAATTGTATCTACCTCTGTGGCTGTCTTTCCTTACAGTCTCCTTTCTTTGCCACAACAGAAAGAAAACTCATTCCCAAATTTTACTCAGTGTCCTATCTTCTACAAACCATTCACCCCCATCACTGTACATGCAAATGCACTGTGCTCATTCTTAGCCTGTAAATATAGACCAGAATATTGTTTGTCCTATTTATTTAACACCTTGGCTGAAGGGAGCAACTATCTTTAAAGCAGAAATGAATGCCCTGCTGCGCTTTCCACCAAGCTCTCAGCAAACATTAGTTGGCTCTGACAAACTCCAAACAGAAGTGTTCCTACCTGTCTGCTTCCAAACCATGGTGATACTGAACCTGGACAGAGGGGACAGAAAGTAGAGACCAAGGAACTCTTGGAAAAGCAGGAAGAGGAAACACCACAAATGGATACACACTAGTGGTTTACTTTCCTTCAAGATCTTTCTCTTAAAGTACTTAACAAAACAATTCCCTCATGGCCAAAGATGCTGTTTGCCATGAAACAATTCCAGCTCAGCTCCAAGCAGGACTGCCACAAATGACCCTGAACATAATAAACAGAATAAAATCCTCATCACATTCATTCCTTGACACATCTGGTGATTGTAAGTTGAGCACATATGGTGTATCATTTCACGCAGCACTAGATTCACTCTGGCCCTTCATTCCAAATGAGCAATACTCTTTTCTTGACGACAGAGCTGTGAAAGGAAATTCACCTCCCAGGAAATTTGCTGACCTATCCATATAGGGATGGGTGGGGCTGCACTTACTCTGGGAGTGAGCAATTGCTGGCATGACAGTCCCAAAGATTGGCAGTCTCTGCTTACCCACAAAAGAAGTGCAGGGAATGACAGTGTAAGCTTCCTGCATGGCATCCCATCAAATGACTCAAAGCTCCGTCAGAAGGACCACTGGAGATGAAGGTAATTCACTTTCCATTGCTCATCCCTCTGCAGGGACAGAGCCCATTCCAAGCCAATATCCTGAACTGCAGTCAATTGATTTCAAACAGCCAAACCCCCTTTGTTTAAGCCTAGTAAAAAACCACTAGATGAAAAGGAAAGCATTTAAAAGCAGGATCATAAGTATAATCCATTAGGAAATAGGCAAAAGAGCCAGAAAATGGAAAAAGATCACTGGAGTAAGGAGGGACTGTAATAAGGATACATCACCTGTGAAGTTTAACCACTCAAAATAGTGCCAAGGTAGAACCTGTCCCCTCTGTCACAGTTCATGAGTTAGCCAGGATTAAGTTCTGCTCCCCACATTCATTCTCCTTTTTTAACTAAGTTGCATTTTGCTGAGGGAAAATGAAAACTCAATTGTGCTACTTTCTCCCAAGTGACTTTGTGAAACAGGAGGAAGAAGTAATGTCAAAATAAACAAATTCACCTGCCTGTAAATTTTTGGCATAGAGATTTTTTGATTGCTCAGTCTTGTGGCAGGCAAAGCTATAGTTTATTTTGCTTATGTTGAAGTTCCTCTCACAGCAAACCAAGAACTAATTTTTGTCATTATAAAGAAAAGTTTAAGTAATAGCACAGAGTTGTCTAAGCAAAAACAGTGGTACTATCAGCAGCCAGAGTATTGTATGGAAAAAATCCAAGTTGTTTCTTAATCACTAGACTGTACAGGACTTATTTTTTAAATGACACATATGAAAGGCCAACTGACCATCCCTGTGAAATCCTCTCTAGTTGAAGTTGCTCCATATGTTAAATGTAGGAATGTCCAAGAGAGCAGCTAGTATTTCTGTTTGACATTTCGAATGGGAACACTCGTGGGTGAAGGCCAAGCTTGAGGAAAAGACTGAGATTTTACTAAAAGAGCAGGCAACTGTCTCTTGCACAACTCTGCCAACTGAACCTCATCTTGACCTGCAGCACCCTCATCTAACCTGGAATATATACACGGCTGTGTGGAAACACTTTGGAGCGTCCTTATTCCACCTGCTGCTGTCCTGCTGTTGGCTTAGTCTCAGGGTTTTGCTGGTGCCATTTCACTCTGGCTACCTCAGACTGGCCACAGGCAACTTATACAGGTCTGACAGCACCCCTGAATCTTCTCTTGTAATTCCATGTTGAATCTTGAAATACATTCATATCAAATAGAATTAATACATCTTTTCTCCAGTTAGCAGAGATCAGGGTGACATCTTCACTCACTTACATTCTCTTCTCCTGTTTACTCAAAAAAGGACTAACACAACTTTTTCCTAGATTTTTAAATTCAAAATTAAGTTCATTTTTAATTGAAAAAAAAGAATTCTGCCTGATGCTTTCATGGAAAGGACCCGTGAAAAAACTTAAGTTTGGTATTTTTCTGTTATATATCCAAGAAATCCAAGGAGTACTTCAGTATGTGTATTTTTAAAGAAATTAAAACCTCAATTTTCCATTGAAAAGAGGCACACTTACTTTTTGTAGAAGAAGCCCAAATATGCAATTCCACAAACTTAACTATTCTTTTTTCATCACCTCTGACACTCATGGTACGTGTGGACACTACTAGTCCTAAGCAAGTAATTCTGATAGTAAAAATGAGAGAAAACCTGCTGAAGCCCCCTTCTCTCAGAGGGAATTGTTCAACCAGCCCAACAGCTGAGCAACCTGATGGGCTCAGTGCCAGGAACTCTGGCATGATGTTCTGACAGACTGTCAGCTGAAGTGACTTGGAGTTGGATGTTCCCCTCTGAAGCTGCCCTCCCTTGCTCTGCCAACAACTGCATTTAGCTGCATCTCCAGGATACTAAAAGTCCATGAAGCAACTTTGTCTACCTAACTGGGTGTGAGGAAAAATGAATCAATAGGGTCAATAAAACTTTCTGCTTTTTAATCTGTATCTGACATAGCTTTTAAAGATGCTTTGGAAACAGAACAAAATTATAGAAGATAAATGGAGAAGGGCTTGTTGACTCACTAGACCATTTGATTGTTCCAAAGCTATGGAGACAGAGGGAGAAGAACAGCTTTATTTTAGTAACTTTGGAGCAAAAAAATGGTGTAATTCCTACTCGCCTCTGTAATGGCAGCTGCTGTAAGAATGAGACAGAGTTACCTTCATCATGATTCTGGTGCAGTATGACCTCTGGCTGAGCATGGATAGAGTTCCCAGGGTGGAAGAAAGGTGTGAAGAGCATACGAGCTTTCCTTTGCTTCAGGATATGCTGAAGGAGTTCATACAAAACATCACCTAAAAGACACACAGCAGGAAAAAGGAAATGAAAATGTACATAACTGATGAGAAGACTCATTTAGCCATCTGATGCACAAATTCATGGCTCCTGGGTGCTATTTTCAGACCCAAAAATGCTAGCAGTAAAATCCTGCATTTCACTGCTATGCAAAGTTCTCCTTTGAAAGGAAAAAAAGGCACATCACACCTCTGAGTGTGACTGTGGCAAAACAGAACGACATTCCCTGGCACCAAAATTGCTGTGTCTTTCCTTAATGGAACATAACACCGCAATATCCAGGAGACCAATGGACTAACTGCTTATTTTGTGCCTTTTATAAATTACATCTTGTATGGATGACCTTATTCCAACATCTACACAAAGCACATAGGTACTTATGCATTTTGTCTGGTGTAACTGGTTGCACATTTCAAAGTGAAATTGTACATCACAGGGTAGGAAGTCTGTTGACTTTTCATTCTGCCTGCTCTCTTCTGTTTGTCACTGCTCATATTACAGAGGAACAGGTTGCAACGATTACACGCTATCTGAAAATGAGTTAGTGAAGTTTCACTTAGGAAACCTTAGATTTTCTGGGAGAGTTTTCTCAAACATGAGGTTTTTTTAGTAGTTGTTTCTATGAGATTGTAAGCTGTGCACCATTTGTCCCTTGTCTCTGTAAACCGCCAATACTCTATTTGTGGGCAACTTGAGTTTCTCGGTGTGAAACAGTTAAAGCTGTACTGCTTTCCATAGTTCAGCTTCCTTTATTTTTAACATCTTGGGTGCTTTTACTGTCTCAGCAGTGACTTTAGGGCATTTTTAAAAGGTGATTGCAATACCTGAAAACCTAATTAAAAACAAAACCTTGAGCACCCAGTTACATGAAACTCTAAAAAGTGATTTTACCACATAATTTTCATCACTGAATGCAATGGTGGCATAATCATAAATAACTAGTGCTGTAACACGCTGAGCAATAAGGTAGCAAATTTGTACCTCTTGTGATTGGCCTGACAGACTGGTGAAAACGTCCATAAAGCTGTCTGCGTCTGTTTTTTTTTTTTTTTTTTCCTAATGAAATAGCTGAGACTTCTGCATCACCCAGATGCAGCAATGTTAAGATGGTGAAAGCGTTTGGCAATCCCTCCCTCCCTCCTCTGCTGCCTCCCTTCCCTGGGCAGCCCTGAACAGAACAGCTGTGGGGCTGTGAGCCCTTTACTGGCAAGACTGTGGGAGTGGATGCCCTTGTCCTGCTTTAACCATGAGGGGAAACGATACAGCTTTCGTGTGGCCTCAGTCTGGAAAAACTTAATGCCTCTGTGGAAAACATTATTTCACAGTTCTTAAATTTCACGTACATTTAATTCTGGGAAATGCTGAGGTAATGTCCCTTTACCTACAGTTATCTAAATTTCCAGGGACTGACTCAGATATCCTCCACAAGGTTTATTATCAGTGGGGAATACCTGGAGAGAAGGAAGAGACAAAATGCAAGGGAGAAGGCCTTCAGCTGGATTACTTCATTCCAAATTCATCTTAACCTTCTGAATAAAGTGAGATTTTGCAAGTCAGAGGCTCTTCACTGGGAACACTATTTCCAGCCTACAAACATTTTTAATCCTGCTTATTTCAAGTGTGCCCTCACAGCACACAAGGGGAAGAATAGGGGCATATCTTGCAGGCAGGAAGGGGAGTTGCAGACCACATACATAAAGGTGTCCCTTGCAGTCCTTGCCCACAACCCTGTTTTCAATACTCCTTTTGCTTCAAGCAGGGCTAATTTTTAAGGAAATAATTCCAAGTGGTGTACCAGAATTTAAAAAAAAAAAAAAAAAGGAAGACATTTCTAGGCATCAGTTCTCACTAAGGTACTACAGTGACAACAGACATTAATGTTTGGACTCTTCTTCCATAAAAAATTAGTCCTGGACTTGAAGCAAAAAAAGAAGACATTTCTAGGCATCAGTTCTCACTAAGGTACTACAGTGACAACAGACATTAATGTTTGGACTCTTCTTCCATAAAAAATTAGTCCTGGACTTGAAGCACACACTTTAAAAACTTTATATACACTAAACATAAGCAACATTTTGTGAGGCAGATTCTGCAGGAGGATGGTTGTGGAGAGTGACCAAGCAGGTTGGTGCAGAATTAGACCCACAGCTTGATTATCAGCTGGATCCAAGCAGCACCAGCTGTACTCCTGCACCTTGTGAGCCTTGCACTGGAAGCCTCCTCACAGCAATTCTGTCACCACTTGGTCCAAGCTCTTTGATCACCTATAGTGATTGAAGTGCAAGCCTTTATATTTAACAGGAGTACCTCATATGGTCATAAAAAAAAAAGCCTGCAACTCATATTTAGTTAAACACCCCTGACAAAGAAGGGCAGAGGCTTACTCTGACTGTAAAATTGGAGCACACAGACCACAGGGGATACAAATACAGGCAGGCAACACACACATTTCTAAATCTCCTTTGTGAATCAATGAAGACATAATTTGAGCAATTGGCAGACTGATTTGCACACCTGTCTGTGCTGTGGCTGGACTCCAGCACATGTGAGAATACGGTAAAGTAAAGCAAAACCCACAGGGGCTGTTAAATAGAGGCAAAGCCCCCAAGGAAGGAGTTTTGCAGTCACTTTTAGCAGCACCTCAGCCAAGACAACTGTGAGACAAAATGCTAATATGGTCTGCTTAAAGAGTCTGGAGCACTTGATTAACTTGCTGCTGTAGTTGGGTCTGTGAACAGATCAACCTTTACAGGGAAGAGCTGGAAGTCACAAAATGCTGCCAGAGCTCTGCAGGGAGTTTTAACTATAAACAGGTTGGATGTTTGAGTTTGAATTTGCATTCAAATATGCCTACAACTCAGGTGTATCAGGATTTCCTTGCCTCTTTGTCCTTTTCGTCCTTGCCTCATACAACTGTCTCTGCCCTCCCTTTCCCAGTCCACCCCAGCAAAGGTGACTGTTTCCTCTTTTGACCCTCTTCAGCTTTTGTTGCAGCTTCCTCTCTTTCCAATCACAGCTTCTGTAAATAATCCTCACCTGAATGAGGGGACCTGTATCGAAAGTCCTCTTTGGTCAGGAGCAGCAGAGCTTTGCCGTTCATCTCAAAGGTGTTGCTCTCAATGGGCCTCAAGGAAAACTCCTTCTCCGCCCACCGGAGCCACTGTGCCACATCTTCCCTGCTCCAGTAAACCGGCTGCAAACCTGTGCCAGAAAGAGACCATGGTTCTGTTACTGGATGGAGACGAAGCACAGGAACACAGGCAAACATCACTGAATCCACCCTTTCTCCCCACAGCATAACGTACAAAGGCTCAGGGGAAAGTGTAGGAGAGGAATGTCATGTTGGTGCAGGACTACTCTAAGCACTGGACTGCAAAATACTTTGTTATTTTAGGCACTTTGGTTTATCTCTGCTATATTGAGAAACAAGAACTGCCTCAGCATCCTGAAGAAAGCTCACAGGACATTATTTCATTCCAGGATTTCACTGTGCAAAAGGATTTTCC
Organism: Corvus brachyrhynchos; assembly: GCF_000691975.1. Lineage (NCBI taxonomy): Eukaryota > Metazoa > Chordata > Aves > Passeriformes > Corvidae > Corvus > Corvus brachyrhynchos. The sequence goes on from NW_008237265.1 coordinate 1,492,314, forward strand.
TCCACTTGTTCCATCTGATGTGCAGAGCAGGCAGCAGGCAAAGTCCTCAGTGCCATCCAATCCATTCATGGAAGAGAGGTGTGCTCTCTCTTCACACCCCTTGTACATTCATGGATCAAGAATAATGAAAAGTTGTCAAATCCAAGAGAGCTGTGGCTTCTCTCCAGGTGGCTGGGGTGGGGTCTGTAAGGAAGAGCTACTGAAACACAGCCCCTGTAACAGTGTGATTATCAGCACATGTGTTGTCGAGAGAGGTGTATTCAGACAGGCCCACCCCTCCTCCAGGTGCCATTCCGTGAGCAGGTGCCATTCCCACATGGGAGAGGAAAGCCAGGGACAAGACTGTGCCACCTTTGGCACTGCTTTAGCCTGTGTTTCCTGTATAGCAATAAAATATTACCAATGTAACTATGCCCATGTAAGAGGGTATAGCATTTTTTAGTAAAATAGTAGGGATATTTGGTTTGGGCACAGATTTTCCAGGGTTCCAAGGAGAATCTGGCATTCCCTTTCTGCCAACCAGCTCGTACAGCTTATACAGCCTAGGCTATTATGTTTACTCACAGAGGCCCAACCACATTACCATCAAAGATATTTTGCCTGCTACCTTTATTGGGCCCAGGCAGAGAAGCTTAGGAGGTATGACAATTCAGTATCTGTTTTACACACAATTTAAAATAGCTTCCTTCCCCTGGAGAGAAGGCAGCATGGTGAAGAGCTGTTTATAACCAAGTAGAGAGATTATCTCCAATCCACTGGGCAACAAAAGCTTTATTTTCCTTTCCCCCTTGTGAGATGACTCATTGTTTGACTTACTACAAAGCTTACCCACTGTGCATAGGAACATAAAATTTGCCATATCTGATCAGATCTCTGGTACACAGCCTCTGGCAGGAGCCAGTACCTCATGCTTCAGAGGAAGACGAACCTCCCTTCCTTGTATTGCACCTGGCTGATTGTATGCTGCACATGGGAAGAAATTTCCTTCCTGGCACACCATTCTCTGAGATCTGATTACTCTCCTCCTACCAAGCACTAAAAGAAGCCTGGGAGAGATGTACCACTCTTGTTTTGGTTTGGTTTTTACTTCTTTAACAGATAGGCAACCCTTTTATTTCTGTTTTAGCAAGAGGTAACATGAAGTGAGTTGCATTCTGCTGCTTTGCCAGATTCCCAGACAACAGCTTTGGAAAGTCCCAGAGCCACAGCTGCGTACAGAAATGAATCTCTGTCTGAAGAGGAATTGAGATTGTGCCTGAGAAAGGGTCAGAGCTGACCTAAGGAAGGGATGTCTGCATGGCAGTAGCAAGAATTTCCATTGGCTTTCAACTGTAGCATACTATTGTACTACAGAAACAAGTGGTAGCCTTTATTTATTTAAGTAAATTGTCTTCCCCCTATGAATTAGGGTCTGCTTATTGAGGTCAGAGTTTTTGGTAGGATCTTTCTTTTTGAAGGGACTGGGGTGAGGTGTAGATTTGCTCAGAGACATGGAAACTGTAATCTAAAATGCCAGAGTGAGGTTTATCTTCTGCTGAATAAAGGGCTATTCCTGCAGAAAATACACTCCAGACCTCAGGCTGCTGCTGTAGCTAAAAGAGAAAGAAGTGAGACATGATGCAGACAGACCACAACATATGAAAGGGTCTGAAAAGACCATCTGAGGAGTCCTTGAAATACTCATGTGTGGTTTCTTTTGCCTCTCTCTCTGCCATGCCATACAAGTAATAAATTGTCCAAAGGAGAACTGTCATGTAGAAATCTAACCAGACTTCTGATGTATACTTCACCAGAAAGTGAAACAAAAGAAAACATCACTGTGAAAATCGGGCTGACAAGGACAGAGTTGTACAATAACTTCACATGAGGAGTGTGCTCCCTTATAGATAACAATGTAATAAATCACTCCCTTTACAAACACAGATCAACATTTCCCACGTGCAGGTGACAGTTTATTTTTGTCTTCTGTCTAACTAGTACAAAAGTACCATGTCCAAAGAGAGCTTTAGACTGATCAGTGCTAGACCCAGAACAGCCAAATAAGTTACACAGACTGGGATAAGCCCCATGAGCTGTGCCGGCAACTGAAACAGACCCAACACTTCACACTGCAAATGAGGTCTCTGCTGGGTTTCAGCAGCACCTCTAAAACTTGTGAGAAAAGCCCCAAAGTAATATGACCTAGGACCACTTGACTTGAAATTACTGAGAATCAGCAGGCAAGTCTAATTCAGTTTGGCTATGGCTAAACTGAGTAGGTGGATGTGCCACATCACTCCACCCCTGGGGTAATCCCATAATTAAAATACATTGTGTTTGGAAAACATAAGGTGCCATAAAATAAGTAAACTGCTTTTCCCTAGATGGATCTCTTATTCTCTCACTTCCCTCCCTTCCTGCCCTGCTGCTCTCCTGGGAAGTTAGTTTCTCAAAAAAGCATGCCCCCGCCACATGCCCATTTGTTTTGTGAGGCTGAACCAGCTCAGTCACAGGAGTCTTTTCTAAGGGTGCACAGCAGTGTTGCTGAAAGTGCTTCAGAAACTGTCATTCAAAAAATAATTCTTTCATGAGCAGTATAGCATCTACTAAACTTCAATGCCACCTTCTTTGACCCTTCTTAAGAAGAAGTAGTTGGTTTTGTGAAAACAAGGTCATGAGATGGTTGGCTTTGCAACTGAAGGGATTTTACAGCACAATGTACATTGCTATCAGTAGGTCCTGAAAATGGTTTCCTGTACTGTCCATGAAAGAAAACCTAATCCCACTTATACTATTTTTCTTCTTTGGATGCTGTTTCTTATTTTCCTCTCTCCATCTTCTTTTATTGTCATGCCCACAGTGGAAGAAAATGGGCTCTTTTTATCTCTCTGGTTTTATTCTCTGCAAAAGCTAACAGCACTGTCTTCAACTAACAAAGGTATTTACTAAGCAGAATAAAGTGAGGAAAGTGAGAGCTGTGTTGCAAAATGAGGGCAGAGTTTTGCCTGCTGAACTGACTGCTGAAATCAGTGTGAAGGTTTTGCTGCTTTCACTAGGTGCAGATCAGACACGGGGGATGCTGCCTTTCTCCCACACTGATCTCTTGGTGGCCATGGACTTCCCCAGGGTGAATTTTGACCTGAGAGTCAGACCTGGCTCTGCTCCCATCTCTGCCTTTGCTCTTCTGGTTGAAATCTGGCAACATTCCCCATCATGGTCTCCCTATCTGTGTATCACAAAAACAAACAACAACAAAAACTTCTTGAACTCAATAGCTGAAAGCAGACAAAGCCGTGCAAACCATCGAAATCTGGCTCTGGGAGATCCAGCGTATTGTCTGTCTTCTGACAGTTTCCAAGCACCACCTCCAGCAGAGTAAAATAGAATAATTTATTGACATGTTTATAAACTGACAGCTTCATATGTATTAAACAGGGAATAAAATCCGTGCTCACCTTTCTAACGCTGCAGGCTGGTGCACTGGTGTCTTAATAGATTATCTACTTCTGCAGCATATTCCTCACCTGAAGTCCTGTTTCTAACACATGTTACTCTGGCTACCTTATAAATTACGAGAATGATCAATTCTCATGCTGCAGGGCACAAGCTGGTAACCATCCTGAGTGCAGAAGAAATCCACTCTTGTTCCTTTCTATTCTTAAGCAGCAAAGCAAAGTTCAATGGAGAGGGGCTGATGGGGTAATTTACACTTAGAAGTAGCCAGTAAACCTGTTAAACACCGACAGACATGGGCACAAACAGGAATGTACTGGCCTGTTGAAGAGTTCAGGCTGATGGTCTCTGAAGAGTTCACTTCTTCTGACAGAGCCCCTCAGGAAACTGAAGCACGGTAAGGTTTTGAGGTCAGAAAAACAGAGCACTCTGCTCAGATAGTATAACCTTTGCACTTAGAACTACATCACCAGCAATCTTTTCACTTGACCACAGACTTCTGGTGGGGTTATGAGTTTGTTTTTTGAAGAGATGTAGCCAACCTTGAATCTTGCAAAGCACTTGCACTCAGCAACTCCTTTGGTTTGGAAGACAGAGTATGCATTTTACAGTGTGAGCTGCTATGTTCAGTGTATGCAACACATATACCTAAAATGTTTACTATAATGTACTACAGGCTGTTTCCACCTTGACTCATTTTGGAACAATCTGAGGACACAAATCCAGTGCAAAATGTGATACACAGTACCACTGAAAGCTGCTGTTCTGCTTTAGTTTCGAGATGAGGACACAGCCACAGGACAACAAGCACGATGGAAACAGCATTCATAGTAAGTTTCGTCTAACTTTTTGTTCCACTTCAGCTATGCTCTCCATCCTCACGCCTGGCTGCCTGGCAGGCAGGATGATGATGTGAGAAGAGGGTAAAGACAGACCTCTCATTTATCTCTGCTTTCTGCAGGGCAGACAGAATTGTTCACACTCCCACGCCAAAAACTACTTAGCATGGTTGGGCAAACAGCAAAGGGGCCAGTGCATGCAAATCAGCAGCTGGTTCCCAAACACCCAGGGACAGATGCATCGTCACTGGCAGCATCAGGGAAACCAGCTCATGTCTGCAGCTACTTTGAGCCTTTAGTGGGAAAGTGATGATGGAAAAGTTCAGAACACTTGAATGTCTCCTACCAAGTAACTCTTTAGGAACTGATGCTCTCTTTCTTTGTTATTAACAAAATTTTTCCATGTTACCTGTAAAGCATAATATGTGTCTCTGCATATGATGGTGTATGTCAAGCAGGAGAGGTGCATGAGGTTGTGTTTTGGTCTTAATTTCTGCATTAAGGCAATGCAGTCTGGAAGAAAAACATATAATTAGATTTAAATCCTTTTCTCAGGCTCTGCCAGAGAAACTTTTTAAAGTCCCTTCCTGTCTCGCATCTTTGTTTGGAATGCTGGACTACCAAAATGCAAAGAGGTGTCATGAGACTTTGCCAGTTAACATCTGAAATGCTCTGGAGTGCAAAATGATGCACAGCTGCTTCAGACTACTCCAGTTCAACACTGCCCTGGTGCTGTGTGTGCTGCTCTCCGGTTCCCTGTTCAGAGTCACGGATTGTTGCTGCAGACCAGGGGCCCTGTTCTGGTACCGTGCTCAGACGTGACAGAACCACCACCACCACCACGCTGCTCCCCAGCAGGGCTGCACTGAGCTGAACAGCAGCGTGGGCTCACGCTCAAGGGCTTCCCAAACTGAGGGCCAGGCTGGGCACTGAGGTCCTCCTGCGGCAGCAATTCTGTGCTTTCTCTGCTGGGGCTGCTGCATCCATCTCTTACCCCAAGTGACTTCCCCAAATCACCCAGCATCCACAGGGCGCTTGGCAGTTCTTCAGAACTATCACTGCCATGGAAGGTAAAGGCAGGAAGGGTAAGGATCTTCTTTCTTGGGAAGTCTTTCCAGTAACTCAGACGTGACAGAAATCCGTGGCATGCCTAGCTATTCCCATGCAGATGGAGCGTGTAAATAAGTGCCCTCTGGGACTGATCTGGGGTTAGCATACATGTGGAAGATGTAGCCCTGGCTGTAAATCCTGTACTGCTGGTGGTCTGTGCACTTGCTGTTATGAGCAGGGGACAGAAGTCTGGTGTGCAGTGATGTGCCTGACCACTTGCTCTTTGCAGCAGGTGCCCCTTGACCCAGGCAGTGGAGAAGCAGTGGCTAATCATTGCTGTTGGGTTGCAGGGACTGTCTCATCCTACAGCAGAGAGCCGGCTCTGCACTTCCAGCCCCAGAGATAAGCAAAGGTAGAAAATGAAAAGGTGAATCCTGGCTAATCCTCTGAGAGGATTATTTGGGAGGTGAGTATGAACTGGTACAAAGGAAATGCATGGCAGCAGATGAAAATGTCCCTTTACAGGTCTTGTTGAGGAAAAAACAATTGGATAGGGAACAGAGGAGTTGTGTGGCAGGCAGGAAAAGAGACCACAAGTGAGGTTTGCACATCCTTACATCTGAAAAGTGCCTGTAATCAGAATGACAAGGCTTTGGGGAACCTCCTACACTGCTGGGAACAGAGGGCGAAACCGTTTTTTCAGTAGTAATCTGAAATAAAAGGCACAGGCTTACTTCTCCTGGTGTCCTGTTGAACAAGGTATTAGAGGTAGAGCACAAGTGCAGGTAATGCACCATGCACTGTGCCTGCTCTGGGGCCTCCATGTGTGCAGACATCTGCAGAAACCAACCCAGTGAAGCTCTGCCATTGGTTTCTGCCATGCTGACTTTGCTGGTGTGGTGCCCTGTTACCCAGCCCTTCTCCTCTCACTGTCTGTACAGAGACCCTGGGAAGCTGAGACATCTGAATCCCTCAGGGCTTCAGGGTCATAAAATAAATAAAATTGCTTTCCTAATGCAGCCTTTGGAAAGTCTGTAAGAAACATATTGATTGGAAAATGCTCGATTAGAATGAGGTCTCATACAGGGAAATAAATCTTTTCAATTGCCCACACCCAGTGCCAAGCTCAGCTTCCTGGAAGCAACTATGGCCCTTTCTGGAACTGAGGCGAAAATCCCATGTTCCATCACCTCGCGTGACCTGCTGACATTACACATGGTTTGCATTTGCTGATCAAATGCACAAGCGGGACTCTAAATTAGCTTGCTGGTCTTAGACAGCTCACTGATTAATGATGGCAGATGAAGTCACCGGTACAAAAACCCCACAAAATCTGAAGCCACACTTAACAGAATTCAAAATGAAGAACATATTCTTTCTCACTCTATACCAACCCCTTGTCTATGTAGAGACAGGTTAGTAAATGAAGTAACTCTCTCAGACAAAATTACTCAGCTATGTGTAAGACCCCCAGCCCCAGCAAGTCCAGAAAAGTCCCTGAATGCTGCTGACCAATTCATGAAGGGCTTGGAGTTGTACCTGATGTCAGACTAAAGCCTCTAGTGCGACCCCAATAGTTTAATGTGGCCAGTTGTGCTGCGTTTCTTACAACTGAGATCAGTATTTGACCCATAGCAACCGTTTGTCTGCCTTCTGTTTCCACTGCATCATCCAGAGCGAACCTATAGAAGTAAGTGGATATTAGGATGCAGCCTGCCATCCCCTGTGCACTGCCCCCCTTCGGGATTAGTCAGAAACAGAAAATGTTACAATGCTGGAGCAGCCTACCTGCTGCTGACAGGCTGTTTGTGGCCTGAAACAGTATTTACCCATGCCATGACAAACCAGTCTAGATAATGGTGCTGGTTTGTATGTTGAAGTGGCCAGGATTTGAGGTTCTGAAAGGGAAAAGCTACCAAAGAAGTGAGCAACCACAGAGGTGATGAAAAGACCAGCGGGTTTTCCAGGCACTCATTCCATGAGCCATGTCCAAGAGCTTTCGAGAACTCCGCAGACAGCTCCAGCTTCCTTTCATGTTGTTTGCAAAACCTTCCTAGAAGCCTAACAAGAGCTCTCCTTCCAGGGCAGGGTGAAGGCTGGCTTTTTCCATCTGGGCAGCACGTTCAGAGAAGGCCAGAGTGTAGCAGGGGTCAGTGAGCCATGGACAGCAGGACACTGCCTGGCTGCCAGCAGCAGCTCCACC
>NW_008237265.1:1500276-1539970 GCF_000691975.1 Corvus brachyrhynchos
CTACACCATGGCATTCCTACCACAGCAGCCAGTGCAACACCAGCAGTGGCAGTGGGATGGGGAGGGGGGAAATCCTGGCTTGGATCTGCTCCCAGTTACAGTCTTAATCTACTCCTGACCTCTTCTCAACCAATTTTTGGCTGTTGTCCATGGAGCAGACATTGCTTTCCTACTGCTCCCTTCCAAAAGGAGCTGAAAGAAATGTCTTCTGTTGGTTTTTTCCTTGTATGTGCAAAAACTATATCCTAAACAAGAGCAGCTGAGCCCTGACAATGTCACAGGCTAGCTAGCTCAAGAGACAACGCTACCAGAAGCAAACAGTTTTGCCAGCAGAAGTCAAGGGATTACAAAAACTTTCATTTTCTTCTCAGCAACTCTTTATTGTTTCAAACCAATTTAATCTTAATCCAGGTCAAAATTCTAGGTCTAATAAACATTCTTTACAATTTTTCTGCACTAGCTATGGCCACTGCTGATACTTAGTAACACTTGCACATTTACACTGCACAGTGCCTTTCAACTGCAGACAAATTAGATTGTTATATCTGTTTTATAGATGGGAGGCACAAAGGCACTGGATGCCTGCCCATACACTGAGGGATCAAATCCAGGAACTCTATTCTGCTCCTCTTTAGAACTGGACACATGCACAGCATCTTTACATCCTTAACACCTACTTTCCCTTCCCACTTCTTGTATCAATTATTTGATGCATCCTGGCAACAGTAATTTTAAGGTAAACAACCCAACCCCATATTAGAATGAACTGCCAATACATGCTGTTTCTTTCTTTTAACACAATCTCGGGCTGAGGTGTTGAAGATTTGTAAGTAATCAGAAATAAATTGAACTTGGTAGTCTTGACCTACATACGGTTTTACTTAAGTCTTTTGCCTGCTGCCTAATTGCTGTACAGTGGAGCAGAGCACTCAGGTTATTACCAGGCTTACAGTATGTGGCAGTAATGCTGGCGACAGAACTGGAAGCTACAGGTTTAGGTACCTGATCAACACTGCTGAAAGATACGAAAAACTGAAGAAATAGTTGCTAGCTGCAATGAATACAGCTGCCTAAAATTAAGATGGTTCCTTTCAGCAATATATCACTTTAACCTACCATCAGCTACGTCACCTTGATCTCCTGATGACTGCAAATTTAAAGAGATCCTACAGTTTTGTAAGAGAGAGGTCCGGAAGTCCTTTTAGTACAGCTGAATCAAGTGGAAAGTTTTGAAATCTCAGTTTCATATATTAACAAAACACCACCAACAACTTTATAATCCTCTGTATTAAGAAGCTGCCTTTTTCTCACAGGGAGATTTTGTTCTCAGAGGCTCACATCCTGAAGAAGTTGGGTCCCTTTCCCTTGAGGAATTTTGGCTGGGACTTTGTTTCCTAACTCAACTGTGACTGTGAGAGCTGGGGAGGGGGGAGTGTGTACACAAAGAGCATGTTTTCCAGGCTGTTTCCAGGGAATGTGAGGCCAGCTCCACTACAGAACAGTCTATGCAGTAACAGCAAGATGTCATCTGTTGGCTTCCTCCGCACTGGGGCTCCAAGGCTCATGAGCTGCAGCTGCACTTGTGCTGCTACTGTAAAAGCAGATTTTGGCAGCACAGCCCAGAACCATGGCTTACTTTGCCTGTAATCATTAAGCAAATCACCGTAGAAAAAAAATTACCACCAGCATGTGGTAAAAGTATGTCATACTTTTACTGTAACTGATTTTGCTTTTGGATGTCTTGCCCATGCAGGCATTCTCTGCAGAGCCCTAATGCAGGAGGGCTATGACAGCCTGCTTCAACACACCAGTACACGAGTTCTTCTGTGCTTTATGCAAAGACCTGTCTTCAGGTGACATTAAATATTAAATTACTGGTGGAAACTGTACAAATTACAACTTCGGACACTGCACACTGTGCTTAGTGCTGAACCACATCTTTGGAGGGAAAAGCCCACTCTTAGCATGCTGCAGATATCTCTCGCTCCCAAGATGCTGCAAACTGGAGTTCTGACATGATTAAAAACTCCAGATTTAGCTTCATTTCTTGATGGTTCCTTAATGAACCAAATCCCTACAGCTCTTACAAACTGTCAGTCATTTCTCCAAGAAGACACTGCTGTCCTAGAGAAAGGTGAAGTGTTTAAAAGAACAGCTCTAGATGCCAGGGGCCCTTTTCCACATTCAGGGGACAAGGAGGCCACTGAGATGGCCTCCAAACTGCACTACAACACATCACCCATTCAGGAGAAGGAACTGCATCACATTTCCATGGGGCCCTTTAACCTTCCAGTGCAACTTGTGCACAGAAAGGCCTCTTGTACTGAGGTACTTGTGCTTGAAATACATTGATAATGAGAACGAATTAAGTGTGTGCTCTTTGATTATCAGATGATAAATTATCATGATTATCTTTGCTGCAGCTTGAGAATTGCTTCCTCTCCAGCATTTAACTCCTGCTTGCTCTGAAGCCAGTCAGCATACCCACTAACTTTTCACATTAGGGCCCCCAAAAAACTGGCCTGCACTTATTATGTCTATGGAAGTCATATGGAGTTGAGGCATTAGTACTTCTATTCAGGACCACTTGAAAATACTCTTCCAAGGAATAAGAAATGAACTTTATCAATTTGGACAGCATGCAAGATCCTGTTTAGGATAATTTCTATCTCAGTGCTGGGGTGTCTGCAGTAACTACAACGTCCTTCAAACAAGATCATCCTAGGTGACAGCTTGGACAATATGTAGTATTCAGTGACTGTGTTGACTTAGTCATGTTTTCTGGCCACCGTGCTGATGTGCCAGTGCATTTGGCGGAAGAGCTATGCTGTGTTCTTGATGAGAGAGATAATCTGTATTCAAATATGTATCTACATTGGTTTCTCCCAGATCAGCTTTCTGAGCAGATTAAGAGCAGGATTGCACTAACAGTTAGGTCAACACAACTGGCAGGGAGGTGGCAAATTGCAAAAAGAATAACAGCTGGATGTGGTAACAGAAAACAGAGAAAATGCTTCAGCCACTATTGTTACAGAACATGTCATGCCACTGAAAAATAATGCACGGGCTTGCTGTATCACATGAGTTTAATCTGGATGATGTCACTGAGAAAGGCTTGCTTCCAAGAGTGGAAAAATGACTGCAATGTCAATAGAGGCAAATTATTTACCTGCGCAGTTCCAGTAAAGGATCAAGCTTTCAATGAAAAGGAAAACAAATGGATGAGCTAAATCACAAGAAGGTTGTGTCTCATCCTGCTTTTCGGGTTTCTTGCCACTGTAAAGGTGCAGTGAGAGAGGCTGCATACACCTAGTAATGATGGATAACTGGTATCATCCCAGATTCACAATTCCTAGCGCCACATAATCCTATTGTGTGGTACAGACACTTGGTGACCTCAACACCAGTGAACCTATCTCCAGGACTTCTGTCCTTCCCACCCTTCCTTTCCCACAGGAACGATGGCCATCCCTGTGCTTGCTATCACCAACAAACTACTGCAAACATGCCAGGGGAAAGGGGACCCCTGTCCTTGGAGAGGGGCATTGTGTGCTGTGAGCCCCAGAGCTGAGCTGGGATTGGCTGTGGAGCTGTGATAGCAGGGAGGAGCAAGGAACTCACCCCTCTCAGTCCCACTAACAGCCACCTCTTTTGAAGGGGTGAGGGGTAGCAGGCTAAATAAGTTTAAGTATTGGGAAAGAGAATGAAATTATATCACCTCTCAGAAATATTTAACACCATCTAATGGCTTCTTTACATGGCTCATGGTTGTGCCAGGTAGTATAAGACACTGAAGCAGGAGGACTCCCCGCCTGGAGGACATTACAATATGGGCAGTCAGGAGAGGGAAGGGATTCAGCATACAAGCAAAGTGACAGCACGATGGTGTGCTCATGTCCCCAGGAACCAACTGAAACTACTTATAAACTTAATCACGTGCATATTGAGGAAAATGAAGTTGAAATACTTTTTCACCAATCTAATTAAAATTGTCTTAGTTGTGCTCCACCGTATATTGGCAAATTTCAGTCAGCTCTGTGAAGGACATTTGTCTAATTATTTTATCTTATCTGTTGCAGAAATCCAGATTTATAGGTCTGTCTGTTCATACACCACTTGTATTCACAAAAACTCAAGACAATCACAATGATGATGAAGTCAGGAGAGCAACAGAGGTGTCTCCATGAAGTAATTTCTCTTGTATTTTTCCAATGCTTCAGGACTTGCTCAGTTTACGAAGTCCAAACCAGTTTTGCTTCATTCTTTTATATCGTAACTTCCAAACCATCTCAAGTTTTTGCTCTCCTGGGAAGACTGAGTCACAACCAACTTGCAAGCTTGGAACATAGTTTTTAAAAAAGGAAGACTGGAGAATTAAGAAGGTAGGAAGCAAACACGAACATTAGGGAAGGATGGTGAACTACATTTTGAAGAAAGGACACCTTCTAACCCAACTTTTCAGGTTGCCTTAACTTTTCCCTTCATGCCTGCTTCTGTAATTCCTACATTACAGAAATTACTAAGCTAATTGTTGCACATCAGTGCAAAGCAAGTTGACATTCCCAAGTCTCTTCTTTCTTCTTAACAAGTTTCAAGTGGAAAACTACTTTTCTAAAATGCTTTGCTTATTAATGTGATTCCCCCCTCTCCCCCCCTCCCATGGATGGGGTCAACAAGTTTGGCACTGACAGCATGGGGCACAAATGCAGACATGGGCACATTGTCAATTTGAGGAGTGGGAGAAGCCTTCTTCAGCAATTTCACACAAAATGACATTAGGGAATGCAAAGTGTCAAAAATTTTCCATGAAGCCCTGAGAAAATCTGCAAACTAGATGTCTCACACCTCTCTGGCAGATAATAAACACAGAGCATATGGACCCAAGTACTGAATGTTCATGAAGTCCTCCATGTTTGAGACTATGCAGAGTTTCTGAGGACATTAATGCAGTTTCAGAGAAGATTTACACTCTTGTTACTTAGGTGTTTGGATAACCAAACAATGGAAACTCAGAAAAGGTTTATTTGTGAGCTGGCTTATTCCTTAACAAATTACAGTATTTCTTTCTTATATCTTCTTCTGAAGCTGCTGGAATGGCCATTGGTCCTGTTCAATATCGTGTCTTCCCTGCTGTGACCAAATTTGTTAATTAAGGTCCAGAAACATGACTTCTCTCGAAGGCTAATTCTCAAAAGGAAGCACTGTGATTGATTTTTAACAAAATGTGTTGTGATGCCTCATACTGTATTTTTTCTAGACTTCCTCTTCCCCCCACTACCCCTGAGGAGTGCACACTGTGTGAAGAGGAGATTTCTCTTGTCAATCCAACCTCAGCCTTATTCATTTAGCACTGTCACAGTCACGCTTTTGCAACTCTGCTGACGGAATCAGGTGGGAGGAGGAGGAGGCTGACTCGGCAAGAGGAACCTTTTGTTTGCACATAAATACCTTGGTGTTATCAGAAGGAAAATAAGGAGTGAGCAGCATGCATTGTACAAAAAAATCACAGCACTGTTACTGTTTTCCCCCCTTCTGCAGAACAACAGTCGCTTCACTGCCTACTCTTCACTGCTAAACAGCATCCTCACAGCAATCCTAACGACTGCTAACCTGGAGAAGTGATACTGAGACACTCAGGTTGTTCTCAGGAAGGGGCATTAAAGCCCCACGTAGGAACTAGCTTTGAAGGAAAGAAGTTTTGAAAACATAACAACAAAGACAGGATCTAGAATGGACTGAGACATTCATTACTTAGGCCAGAGCCCAAAAGAGTGCACACCAAGATTTTTTCTGTGTATGTGAACATCCTTCTGTCTCTTCTGGTTCATGTCCAGAGAAGGGGTTTTCATGGCAGAGGCCAAATCAGCAGAGAATTCAGCCCAAAGCTGCACACAAAGTACCTGCATTTCTTGAGGCATTGTTCCTTTTCTGCTGCTGTGGTTTTGCCAAAGGTACACAAGCGCAGTGCCCACGCTGTCCTGCTCACAGAGGCAGAGGCACTGCTGACCCTGACTGGGACAGAAGGAGCACAGTTGCTCTGCATCAAAATTCCTGGTTCTTTCTCAAATTCAGGTCACTGATCATTTTGAAGGACCTCAGGTTTTTTTGGGGTTTTTTGGCAGAGTCTCCATCTCCATGCAACAGGAAGGACCTTCAAGGCTCGGAGCTTTTGTTGGGTACTAAGGAATGACTCTCCCTGCAGCTTCCCACTGGGCTGGTGGGTCCCCCAGCCCTGCACCCTGGGAGCTCCAATGCACACAGGTTTCTGCTGACTATTCACCTCGACTAAATCCTATTCCTCCACCCAGGACATTCTCTCTTGCACTATGGGGACAAGGTGAAGAAGACAAAATATTTTGGTTTCTTCTTTTTTGCATGCTCCTCTGCTTCAGTGTGGCAAAAGATCACACTGGTTTTTTTCAGTCTTTGTCCTCTTTCTTAAATAATGCTACTCACATGGTTTATGTTTTAAGCCTGGGAAGCAGCAACTTGAATAAAGCAGCATTAACACACTGGATGCAGCCTCAGGGTGCGCAGCCAACCCAGAGCTAACACTTCAGCCGATCCCTTCATATGACTGTACCCTCTAGTTGCCTCCTGACAACTGAGTCCAACCCTAGCTATGAAAAATCCTCACCAATATGTCATATTGACCATGAATTCAATCCACCCAGCTGAATGTTAAACGAGAGACCAGTTAGTGTCTGCTCGAGGTTTTGAAAACACTGGCTTTCAAACTTGAAAAGCATGTCTGCATCTCCCGTGAAAATCAGTGGTAACTGGTAATCCTGACAACTTAGCTGCAGTGCTAAGAGTAGTATGCAAGGCACTAAAAGGGTGAGAAAAGATTCCTAGAATATCAGAGCATAATGCCTTCCTTTTGTGTTAATTAACAAAACACTTCATAAATCTTGACACTCTTTGGTGTTTGGAAAACTCTGTGTACGATCAGATGCTGCTTTCCTGTGTTTAAGTGGAATTTAATCGTAAGAGGCGAGAGAAAGAGAGCAGCACACCTTGACCAGGTAGCCTGAGTCGGGCTGAACAGCAGGAAATGTTTCTTCTTCCCTTCTCCCTTCAGAATGGAAGTCAGGATAGACAGATACCAGTGCCTCGAGAGAAATCTGGGACTAATTCTGTACCCCTGTCAAAGCCTAGTGGTTCCTTTGCTCCCTTCATCTGCTAGAACCCAAACAAAATTGAAAAAATGGTACTGGGATATCATCAGGGTGCTTGCCCTCTCCAGGATTCATTTAACATCTCTGTCAACCTCTTAAAAAGACATAAAAGAGGAGGCAATTTTTAATCTCCTTTCATGGTGTGGTTGCCAACATCACAGGCTAAAGCTGCATCTCCTCAGGAAGAGGGAGTTGAGTGTGTCCATAGCTGCTATTTCCGAATTGGCAGGCATGGTGGAGAGGCCTTTTGCTTGCCCTGATAAGGTCATTTGCATAACTCTACTCAACTGGCTTTGCATACATTTTTTTCCTCTTCTTTTTCTTTCTCTCTCCACTCTGTAAGTTCTCCGCGTGCCAGAGAAGCACTAGGAAAACCTTATATTAGCTAATCCAAATATTAATTCTGTTAAACACTCACTGATTTATTTTCATTTCTTGTAAAAAGCTGGTGTACATTTTGGTAACTCTATTCTTACACAATGTGAAACAGAAAACTGTGCTGTTAGTGCAAAAAGAATTCTGCTTTCTCTGTATAGGCTCCTTTCACATTCAGTCAAAATGGCCGTGTGTTTTCTGCTTTTAAATGAGAACCTCCTAATTACTTTTGTTTTAAAATAAACAATTGACATTCATTCAAACTGAAAGTAATTCTAAACAAAAGTATAAGTGATATCCATACTTGCATTGTAAAAATTGAGATAAATGCAAAATTGCAAAGCAACCCTCGTAAAGAGTGGAAAGGAAGATGAATACCAAATTGCATCAATTTAAGTCTTGTTTAAGTAATAAACAAGACACTGAGAGCTGCATGGTTTAACTCATATTCCTGTGAGCAGTTCCAGTGATTTTAGTGGGGTGTCTCACTTGGATAACTGCCATCCAGGAAAAGAAATGGCTGAAAAACCCATCCTTCTCTTAGTCAAATTCTTTCTTAAAAACACACATTTTTATCTTGGTGTTCGTGTGTGTCACCTTAATTCCAATTTTTTTTACTCTGGAAAGGACCATGCTGAAATTTGAACGCATTTTGAAGTTCTTCCTAACAAATCCTTGCCTTATTTTTCATGGCAGCTTAAAAATATCAACTATCTTTAAACCAGTGGGCCTCATGCCCTGTTTGTACAGAAAGACAGAACACATTTATTTCCCTACCTACAGCAGCTCATACTATCAGGCCCTGGTCCATGTGAAGGGCCAGGAGATGCTAACCCTAACTGAAATCAAATGACCTTCATCATTTAATTCAACAGGCCTGCATTATTACTCTGCATAATTGTAGTGTCTCAGTTGCAGTCATAAACCAGGACCCCGGTGTGCTTGGCAATGCACAAACAGGAGAGAAATACTATTTTTGTCCAGACAGTTTCCTCAGATTGTAATCTCCACACAGAGCTATCAAGAGGATGTAGTTTATTGGTATTTTTCCCAAATCCCCAGTTCATGAAAGCAGAACAAAGCAGAAGTGATGGAGTAACACCACAGATTTTGCTATAGAAGGCAGCATTTTGGTCTCCACAGGCAGTAATTGAGGGAAAAAGGAAAAACAAGAGTTTACAATACTCAGGAGAATGGTGAGACCCTAACAAAGTTTGTTTGAATATACAAAATCAGACCCATTGAAAAAATAAAATGGAAGAAATTTGCAATATTCCAAAGTTGGCATTAATCCATTGCATTCAAGATGCAAGCTCTCTTTTGTGTTTTGGTTTCATAAAACTTACTGTAAGGTCTACTTTGAGTTTTGGGGTAAGACAGATTTTGGGGTAAGCAAACTTTTCCATAATTGTTGCAAGAACCAATTTGATAACCAGTTCTAAAAGCTCTTTATTTCAACTTAGAATATTTTGGGAAAACAGTAAAAATGTTATATTGTTGACCTCTTCTAAAAAGTATTTGTTTTAAAGACACTACTTCTATAGTATTAAAAATTAATGTCAAGAAAGTTTATTGACAGACAAGGTCTATTAATGACTTCACTTCTGAACTTCACTGTTTATATTTACAAATTAAGGGTGTGAATTCTCAGTTTATTAATCTGCCAGTTGGATCATTTCTTTGCAGCCTTGAGCTGTTTCACTTCACTGCAAATATTTAATAGCCAATCTGTAGTGAACTTGAATTTTCCCAATACTTTATTATGTTTACACACTATATCACAGATTTCCTAGTGTATTATTAGCATTACAAATTATTAAAACAAAATGACATTTTTTGAATGAACAATACAGTGCTTTCTTCTGCCATTATCCTCTCTACTGACTAAGGTTCATCCCCCTTCCTCTCTACCAGTATTTAGTGAAGTTATCCATGTAGCCCCAGAGCCCACACTTTGCAAGACCCTGCATATGCTAATGCATATGCAAAGCTCATGTAAATGGAGGATCAATGTACTCACATGCAGTGTTAATTTGACATTCCTTCACCTTTAAAACCTTAGGAGCTATAATGCAGAATAAATATACTGAGTGTAATTTTTTCCCTTGTTTTTAAAGTATCAGCAATGGTGAAGGAAAAAACCCTCAGAAATTCCATTGTGGCATCATAATGAAACCTGCATGGGTCAGCAGTAGGAGGGCTGGCCCTTTTACAGCCAACCTACAGACCTTTGCCACTTTTTGCTAAAGGGACAACTGATAGTAGCAGGAATATACTGTCATTTTTTATGAGAACCAACACTGCCAGGAGGGCATCAGACACCCTGCCATAACCCTGGCTCATGTTTCCAGCAAGTTGTGCAGCAGAAGGTGTATATGACAGAAGAAGAAAGGCGAGATTCAGAAATCCATCCTCCTAGCTCAACTTCACATCCCTCTCTCTTGAATTCTAACTGTGCCAGAGTGCAATGCTGATCTCCCTGACCAGCCTCCTTGTTGCAGGCTCTTCCTTCTGCTCCACCCCAAGTTTGAGCTCTTCTCACTCTTGCCTGTGCAGAGGCAGACTTCTTTCCCATCCACATGGCCCAGCAGAGGGGTATTGAGGGTACAGAAGAGACTTCCTCTCTTTCTTCAAGTCTGTTCCAGGTCTTAGGGCACTGGACATTTTGAGAGTTCAACATCAATGTATTGGTCTCTGTCCTGGCAAAGAAATTATCAGCCACAATAGGTAAAAAGTAGAAAACCTATCAAACCCAAGTTCTTACACTGGGAACTGTCTGGAAACCTGAAAAACAAGTGGATCAACCACTCATCCCAGAAAATGAGCCTGCAATTTTTCCCAGATACTTTTGATCCATGGGAGGTTACAAAACATGGGGACTGCTAACTATGTATGGCTCTACGTGAAGACTCTGTGTCTTTGCTTTTTTCTCAGGAGACCTGAGATCCAGCAGTGCCTCACTCCTGACTGCCCCACAGCTGAGAAGCAGCACTTACAATTTGGGGTTCCCTTTTAGCCAGGAAATGACAGCCAGCTGGCCAATGTCACCAAGCCAATGGCTGGACCAGTTGGCCAGGCTGCATGCATTTCTGAGTCAAGTCTGTTAATCAAACCACAACAGTCGCTGGTGGCTGAATGAAGGGTGTACTGAAATTATACCATATCAAAAACTAAGAGCTTAAAACACCTGCTTCTCCTAGTCTAGGGGGAGTGGACCTAAAGAAGTTCCTTCAGGACTTCATAGTCCCATTTAATTTGCTCTTAACCTCAATATTTAAAATAAAACAAAAGAAAAACAAAGAAGCAAATGATGTGCCTTCACCAGATTCAAGAGGCTGAGCTCTGAAGAAGAACAGGAACATTAAGGTGATAATATATGGAAGATGGTTCTGTTTTCTATCTTTTGGCAAAACATTGTCATACGTGCCCGGGATAAATCAACCTACAGAAGAATTACATGCAGACAACAAATGCCATTGTGTAGGCAATATTTAGGCAACAGATCACAAATGGAGATGAGTACTATCAACAAGGAGGCTTAAAGAATGTTACCAGGGTCCAGTAACTTTGTGTGAGGAATTGTAAAAATCATTGTGTGGTACAGATGAATTCAGCAGACAGCATGGAATGCTGAGGTATGGTAGGGGCAGAGGAAAAAATCTGAAGAGTTGAAAGGGACACTGTAGAGAGCAGAAGAACACAGGGTAGATTGGTGAGAGGGAAGCTCAAAGTTTGGTTTATGGGGCTGGCACATCTCTGGGTTGACAGATTAACAACTCTAAAGTCCTACACCGAGTTTGACAGAGGAGATGTCAATGGGGGCAGAAAGAAGCACCACCATCACATTGCATACGAGCAATCTGAGGCACTGCAAGGCTAAAAGGCAAGAGCTGTGGAAGGATGTAGGTCATCTTCAGGTGTTTTATCTGCCTTAGTGTTGCCTAAGGTCCCACCCAACTGCAGAGGCAACATCATGACCATTGAGCTTGCATGCTTATGAAGAGCTCTCTAGCACCAGGGTGCTTTCCTCAAATAAATTTTGCACTGTCAGCCTTGGACTGATCAAACACTGTTGCAGTTGCAGTCCAGAGTTCCTAGGAGCTCCAAGTATTGCCCAGCCCAAAACGACAAGAGGTCTCTGATGGAGCCTGGAGTGCCATTCACAGTAAGTTATTTGACAGCCAGACCATCCTTTTTGCACCAAATCCCAGTAAGAGATCTAGAGACTGCTAGGGTCAGCCATGGACTCAAAAATTATAATGGTACCTAAAGAGGGGACCCTCCCTCTTTAGGAAAACAACTGGCAGGAGATAGGCAACATTATCAAAATGTGCTGCTCTCCCATGAGGCAATGACTTTTTTCCTCAACTGGTTGTGAGCTTCAGAGCCACTCCTGGTACGCAGCTCACAGTGGGACACTTAACTACAGGCTTTCTTCAGAGCCTGAGAAGTGCTGACCTAACCGACCCATGGGCAGCCCCCCACGATAAAAGTTCATCCATAGCTTTCAGAGACCTGGGTTCAACACCACCAAGTTACAGTGCCCAGCCTCAGTGAAGGCTTCAGCAGTCAACGGCAGCTGTGGGTTTTCCAGTGAGTAGTTCCCCTGTCCTATCAGCCCAGATCACTCGAGACAGTGGTTGGCTCTTCCTGCCGCCCAACCTCCCTTGGCAGAAAGCGCCAGGTGACGGCGCTTCCTCAGCGGCTGTGGTTTGTGGCCTCCAGTGTCTCTGTTATCTGCCCCCTGCAGCCTCTCCTCTGACAGGAAGCTTCCCCAGAGCTTTCCATCACAGGAAATTTCCTGTGGGGAAGCACTTAGTAAGCAAACAAAGAGTTCCTTGGTACAAAAGAAGAGTGAACATGCACACAGCTGTGAGGAAAAAACCAAATGCTGAAGCAGCAGAGGCAAGGGCACCAGGTCACAGTCCAAACTCCATGAGGAGAACCAAGCTACGTGAGAGGCTTAGAAATTCCCAGGTGAGACCACTGTAGTCAACTTTGGCTCACAAGGTTGAAGCTCAAATGTCACAGTCAGGTTCTGTTTGACTTCTCTGAAGAGTCAACAGCCTTCATGTCACACTGAACACAGACCACAGCTCAGGCACCATTTCAGGGGAATTTTCTGTGGCACCTTCCCAGCGAGGTCAAGGACTGGTACACACAAAGGGCACACAACTGTCCCCACAGATGAAGCTGCGACTGCAGTCTAGGATGAACTGCCAAGTGTCCATATCAAGCTCACTCTGCCATCACCTAATAATGGGTTTGACATCCCCTGCATCACAAATTCCTTCTTGTGTAGGATGTAATCATGCTCTGTACACACTCTTACAAAAAGTACATTTGTCTCCAGACCGGCCAGTTTCCCTTTTTATAAAATCTGTGCTCCTGGTGTCTTTTTCTTTCTGTCCCCTACTCTTTCTGCCCTTTGATCTACACTCATTTCCTCTTATTATCCCGTTGTCTCTTCCCTTCTTTTTTACTACACCATTTTATATTAGCATCCTGTGCCCCTCCTTTTGTGTCTCCTCACTCCTCTTTCCAGAAGCAGTTCCCCTGTTCCCTGCAAGTGTTGTTCCAGAGGGCTGGGGAAAGAGATGCCCATCTGCTATAAGCTAAAATAAAGATCACTCAAAAAGAAGGGTCTTCCATGCTGAAATTCAGGCAATCAACCCAAATTTCTGGCATCACACAGATCTAATACAACATGTAGGACATGGCTTGTTTGGTGATTTGAACTTGTCTGGGAAGTACCCACTGGGAAGCCTCATGCAGGGACATGGGAAAACCCTGCTGGAGAGTACAGGCCGACTAGCAATGTCTCTCATATCCTGCAACGTATGAGGCTACAGTGGGGTACAAAGTGCTTGTACCAATGACACGCATCATTGAAGAGGTCTCCTTCTAGCAGCATCAAACTTTGGGATATTCCCATGTACGCCGAGTTAGTCTGTAAGGTGGGCAGGAAGCACGGGAGTATAAGCAGAGGTGACCTGAAATTCTGCACTATTCTTATTTTCTTTGGTTTTGGTTTTGAGAGTAACCATCTGCAAACCCACTCTGATTTACCATTTGCTTATGCTGTGGATCTTTAAGCGTCTAGTTCAGGCTCTTCTGAGCTATGTGACTGCAAAAGGCAGTGCCAACTATTTTCCACCCTCTTCTGGTTAATTGCAGCTGTGGTAAAGGGACTTCTGCCAACAGACCCACAATGCTCTGTTCCACAGGAAGTCCTAAGATCTCTTCCTGCACAGGAAATTTCCTGTGGTCCAACAGACATTCCTCTTGGCTTTTATCACTCACATACATTTGTTTTGGCAAATATCTGTTCTTAGGAACAACAAGAAACGGACAGAGAAAAAGCAAACACTGCCACAAAGAAGAAAAAAAAAGGCAGTTATGGTTAGAGCAACAAGCATGACCAAATTAACCTCTGTCACACATGAAAAAATACGCTACTGGAGCTGACTTGGGAGGTTTTCTACCTTAGACATTATTCAGAAATCAAGTCTGTTTCATATATACATATACAATGTTTTTTAAGATTCCACACACAAGTTTTCCTTGCCTTTTAGAACATTTTACAGATGCATTTTCCTAGAAATGTGCTAGGCAGTGTGAAAGGAATTCTGGATCTTTCCTCTCTCTGCAAACTTCATGTAATTATAGCCCTAGTTCTGATCTTACCACATCATTATCAGCAAAGTTAACAGAAGGAAATGCTTAAAAAGAAATGCTTCGGTTCTATTACACCAGACACACCCTCCTGCAAATCAAAGACTTTCCCAATCCTAAATCATTCCTCATAAGCACAACAAAGTTATTATTTTAGAAAGGGAAGAGATTTCAGTTTCAATCTTGCAAATTCTTGAAGCTGTGAAGCCCAGGAGACATCGGTTAAGATTTTCAGATGCCCTTCCATGCTTCGAAATAAAGGTAAGGGCCTAGGGGAACTCCTAGAAGTGCTCAAGAGAGTAAGAGATCTACATTGCATATAAATCCCTGAAAAACCCAAAAGGCACCTGTTTGTTACCTTCATTCACCTAAAAAATAAAGTCTAAGAGCAAAAGGTTCAGGCTGGAAAATCTTTTTCACTATGAGGACAGCCGAGTGCTGGGACAGGTTGCCCAGAGATGTTATACAACCTCCATCTTTGGAGGCTTAAAAGACCCAACCTGATGAAGCACTGAGGGACTTTGGCCTCAGAGCTGACCCTGCTTTTAGCGGGAGGTTGGAGTAGAGACCTCCTAAGGTCCCTTTTGACATGAATTATCCTGTGATCCTAAATCTCTCTGTAAATACAACTCACTACCATTGAAGTTCTAATTCCACACTACTTGAGAGCAGAGTTAGAGTTTACTATCTCAACTAAAAGACAGAATTTTTGAATGAACTTCAGTGAAAATAAAGGTGAATAGATGATATCCTGTAAATGAGTTTTTCAAATAATTTAGTCAACACTTCTGATTCCAAAGTGTTCTGAAACTCACTTAGCGACTACAGTCCCTTCAGTCCTCTTCTCCCTACATCAGCTCCTTTTGCTAGGCTTATTTTATCCTGACAGCAGACTAAGGAGAACAATCAACAGTAGCCTGACATTCCTTCCTATAGGCTTTTCCTGGGGTTCGTCAGCCTGCACACAGCACAGAATCACAGAAAAAATGAGGCTAGAAGGCATCTTAAGGCAACCCCCAAGTCCAGCTCCCGACCAAAACTGGGTCAACCAGAGCAGGTTGCTCTGGGCCACATCCAGTTGGGTTTTGAGTGTCTCCAAAGACAGAGAGTCCAGAACCATTCTGGGTAGCCTGTTGCAGTGATTGATCATGCTCCCACTTGAGGAGTTTTTCTTCAGTGTAAATGGAATAATTTGTATTTCAGTTTGTGCCCACTGACTCTGTCTTCTTCACTTTTTTCCATCAAATATTTATACATACTGACAAGACACCCCCAAGCATTCTCTTCTTGAAGGTAAATAGCTGCAGGTCTTGCAGCCTCTCCTTTCATGTTAGATGCTCCAGCCCCTTAATAAACCTCATGGCTCTTCACTGGGCTTCCTCCAGTATGTCCATTTCTTACCTATACTGGGGAGACCAGGACTGGACAAAGCACTGCAGGTACAGACTCCCACGGCCAAACAGAGGAAAAGAATCCCCTCTCTCTACCTGCTGTCAAGGCTCTGCCTAGGGCATTCCAGGATTGGCCTATCTGGGAGACTAAGGCAGACAAACTTATATACTCCTATGCCACCATCAGAAACATTATACCTTACTATCAAACATTAGATCAGGTCAATCAAGAGCTCAAACATGCAGGTTCAGAGGCAAAGCTTTTCCTTCAGTTTTTAAGGAAAACAGATCACGAAGAAAAATTCAACTTTTTTTTTTTTTTTTTTAGAGATTATTTGCTTTGGAGGAGTTGTTTGCAAAAAGAAAAACAAAAAAATCCCCAGGGCAATGAAAAAACTTCAGAGCTAACCTTGCTGCAAGACAAAGCTTTGTTAGGGAGTCACCACAGACGGAGTGATGGACTATGCAGGTATCAGCACAGCACCCAGACTTCAGCAACTCTCCCACATCAGGGTGATGGCTGAAGATTGCTCCTCAAACACTCAGCCATCCAAGGCAGTAAGGAGAAGTGCCAGAGTTAATCCAGCAGGTACTACAGAAGATGTTTCCCACTTCCAAGGAAGGCCGTGTGATCTACAGTATAGATTAGGCCATGACACCAAGGACTGCCAGTTGGACACTTACAGTGAGTGTAGTACTTACTTTTAGTCCTTACTTTTAGTCCTTACTTTTCTTCTGAACATCTAATAATGCCACGAAAGCTTTAGTGATCTATTTATTATACTTTTGAGTATACAATTGCACCATTTCCTGGAATGTTTTTCTCTCTGGACCAGATAATTTGTTATGCTGGAAGTGCCAGTGTTACACCCTGTCCAGTAAAAGTCATCACCCTTACGCATTTTGAAAAATCTGCTGTGGGCATTGTACAATCCATAGAGAACTTGGGGTTTTATACACAGATCATGTGTACATATTCAAGAACCTGGAGTTAGTTTCCACTCAGGATTCCAACACTTTTAGGGACATTTAGATTTGTATTGGGATTTTATTTTCCCCATTACACCTCCCTAAAAATGTGCTTGACTTCTCACTATTTCCATTCTTCTAGCTTTCAGACGCTATTTCCTCATTGGCAGCTCCCCATCTTCCTCTCCCATTCTCAGACAGTGAGACATAAAAGCAGTAAAACTTAAATACATGCTTAAACACACCCATCTGCAAGTAAATACAAAGAAACAGAAATCTAGTGCAAAGTAGCACAGGGATGACTGTAGTTTTTGAAGTAGGCATAGTACATAGTATAAAGAAGAAATACATCAGGTAGCCAGGATGGTGACTGGCTATTTGATCAAGATCCATCTTTTAAAGCAGCAACAAATCTCTGCTAATCACCAGCAGCTGACAAAGCAGATGTAGACACACACACACTGAATGACCTCATGAATTCCATCAGCACACCCAGGTGTGACTGAAGAACGTGGATGTATTAGGTGTATATCTGATCTCACAGACTAAAATGTGCTGACTGACTCTGAGACCTGCTGTGATCTACATCACAACAAAATCCTTCTCACTTATTTATCAGCTGTTGATAAATGCACGTGCCAGATAATCAATAAGCAAGAAGAATTACTGATGTGGTGACCTCATTCAGCACCCTGTTCATGTTTCAGAAAAACAAACCTGCTCATGCTTAGAATGAAGTCCTAACAGTCAAAGCTTAATATTAACAACCCTAACTATTTCTCAGCACAGCCCCTGAATTGAAAGACAGAACAGAAACTGAGACATAATTAAGTGTGCTTAGAGCTGTGAGCAGCAGTCATGTTGCAAGAAGCTCTCTGAGAGTGGAGCACAGTTAATCCTAGGAGATTACAGCCTGCAACCACCAAATTGTACCTCCTAAGGAAACCATCAGGAAGCAGAACTGGTAAGAGAAAAATACTACAGTTTTTTCTTCTCTGTTCCTAACAGCATTTTGTTAAGTTAAAAACCATAATGCCATGTGGCAGAAGCTTGGATGAGGTTGACTTAAAAGAGATGACCAGCACCAGGGAAATGAACTCCTGAATTTTGGGTGAGCTTCCTTTGAGAAGCTGCAGAAGACAACCCCAGTGCTACCCAGGTGTGTGGCATCTGCCTCTGCATCCAGCTCAGAGGGATGTGACATTATTCACATGGTGTCATCAGCACAAGTCAGAACATTGTGTCTCAATGGTCAAAGTTAAACATGCCCTTGCACACGCAGAGACCACTCGTACATGCACCAACCAATGTTTTTATAATGCAATGAAACAAGGACCTCGCCTGAATAAAGCAATGGAGCAGTAGTTTTCCTGCAGTACACTTAAAATATTTTTTAAAAGCAGATGCTGGACTGTTAAATCATAAAGCAAATTACTGACACAGAGTTTATGACCACTTGACTACTTCTGATTCCCCATCAGGCTTCTAAAAAAATGAAGGTCATTCTTCTGTGCAATACCCTTTCAGCAGCAGAGATAAGGTGGAAGGCTTTTGCAGGAGCACAGCAGCAGGTGACTGAAACACTCCTTAAGAGACTTCATCCAGCTGTGTTTATTCTAATTTTCCTTGGGATGACCACAGCTTTCATGATTTTCAGATTAAAAGTATTTCAGAAACCAGGGAGAAGAAATAATGAAGACTCAAGGTTTTTGTAAGAGATATGATACAGCCTCACTTGATTTCTCTTTGTCTTGCACATATACGGAATTTACAATTTAATACCAAGTTCCTATGAGAGGACAATGAACCACAGTCAGTGTGCTGGGAGACATTCAGGCAAAAGCTGAAGGAGCCTTGGCACATGTGGACATGTTTACAGGACTTCTCTCTGCCTCATACATCCTTTTAAAGCTGAAAACTGTGCCTTGCCAGGAAATAAGCTTCAGGAAAAATTGCTTCCTTGTCCTTTTTTTTTTCCCTAGCTGCTCTTACATTTGAGGAGTAGAGGCTTCACTCCCATAAATCACCCATTATTAAAAATAAAAAAAAAAACCACCATAACCAATTAAGTACTACTATAGACTGTGGGGAATGTCTTTTCACTGCTTTGGAGAACACAGATGGATTCTGCATCCTGCACTATTGGTGCCACCTCTGCATTTTCTACTCACCTGTGGCCTCTGTGGGCCAGCCAGGCTGGCTGAAATTCAGATGCAGCAGCTCAAGACCGCGTTTGACTGGGACCCTGTGCATGTTAGCTAACCAGAGTAAAGCTGACTTGGGGAAGCCCCCAGGAGTGATGTGAACAAGCACTTCAAAAGGCTATTTACCTGTACCTCAGGCCAGAGTTTCATGAGCACTTCAGGTTGGTTTAAAGTGGCACTGTCACAATAAATAAGTCCTACCTACTCCCGACTTGTGGTCCAGTTTTCACACGGCTCCCCTGAAACGTGTTAGCATTCAAGTACCTGTACAAACATTCTGATCAAGGAAACGATCAAGGTAAAAGAACCAAAACCCAACTATTTTCTCCCAATATTAGTTTTAACCCAGAGGAATTTCTCAGTCTGAATATTTGAGCAACAGAAAAAGAAATTTTGCCAGCTGCCAGCATGCAGGTGAGAATAACGGCCAGAGCAGCACAAGGGCTGGCATTTTCAGCAAGGGCATTACATGGCCCTAGTTAAGTGTATTTGGTGGAACTGAAGCCTCCATTTTCCCTTCTCCAAAATGGATAATGGTAATAACATTAATACCCCCTTCCTCTGGGGGACTCTAAAAGTTTTGAAAGTCCCTCAGCAAATACGGTATTTCAGGATCTTGGTGTGAAAGCATCATCATAATATACACTCACATTTATCAGCAGCCAAACCAAGGGCTGCATTAGCAAACAATCCCCAGTGAATGCTACTTTGGTCAATGGCACAGAGGCTTTAGTATTGCCACTATGCCAGGTATAGACAAATAGCACGTTGTCAGGGTTCTTAAGCCTGTGAAAATATGTCCAATACATTGCCTTCAGCATACCAAACAATTTATTCATAGAAGAGACTTAATCTCTTAATGGTTATTTGCTGAAGAGCATCTTGCTGAGTTGAAGAGAATTATGATAGCTGATGGTTGGAATCCTTGTATATGTTTTGTTATTACTGTTTTACTGATGACTAAAGTCCTAACTGTGAAGGAAATGCCAGGGGGTGAAGTGACTGACAAAACGCCGAGTTTTTAAATTTTTTAATTTGTTCAGCTGACAAGTGGATTTTTCTTGGTTTCCCTCCCCATTCTGATGCTGTACCATCCAGTTAAGCTTTCTGTATCACTTTCCATGACACTTCTGTATCAGTAGGGAAGTCAGTGCCTGGGAAAGCAGGAAGCACCAGCCACCGCCAAAGTCTCTACTACGAAGACTAGAGGAGAGCCACTTTACATGACTTTGCCTCAGCCCTGGGATAACCCTGACACACAGAGGTAATTTTGAGCTTTGAGAACCTGTTTTGCTCTCTGATTCCTCCATGCCTGGCAGACACACCTGAGCTCACAGATACACCTACAGTTCGTTTGATGATAGGGGATGGATGTGCATGGATCTGCAAGTTCATGAAGACAGGACAGATACCATCCATTCACTTAGCAGAAACCATTGACTCACCACCAAGTGTTTACTTACAATCACTGCTGGCATGATTTGGACTCAAACCAAATCTCTTGTGTTTCCTTGAACCAGCTTGTTCTCCCTTTTCACTGGCCCCTTTCCCCCATTTTTCCCCCTTAGTCTATTCTGTGACAAATAAAAATTGATGTTTAGTGGGTCTTTAATGTATGCTACATGGTTTTGATACTTGTGGGTTCTGGAGAGGTGAAGATGGTGTGGTGCTGTGTGAAGAAAGCCTATACCAATATGAAGAACAGAATAAAAAAAAGTTAAAAAAACACAAGAGATGGGAGATAGAAGACATAATGAGCCCCATCTTCAAAACACTTAATTCTGGTGTGTTTGAGGATATGGGAAGTGAGGGAAGAAAGTTGTTGAAGCAGATTCATGTATTACAACTAGACCTTACATAGCTGAAGTTGTTCAGTGTCTCTGTGGCTGCATGAGAGGCTGAGTCAGAGGACATGGATCACCTCACTGGAACAATTTTTCTAGTGCAGCTTGAGATTCCCTCATCTGTCTTCTTTTTTATCTCTGCAGAGATTCCTGCTTCAGCACCTTGTTTCTCTTACAACAAGCATGGAATGTGATAAAGCAGAACCTGGTCCAGAACAACCACAGCCACGGGAAAAACAGACTGAGACCGAACTTCCTAATTTCCTTTAACCTCAAGAGCACCAGAGAGCCTCATGTGAAACAACTCACTGGAAATGCTGGCTCTGAACCAACCCCAGCAATACTGTTTCTTTGTTTTCTAAAGCTCTTGAAGATACCCGGACTATGAGGAGCTTATGTCCTCCACTTAAAATTGCTTATTTAAACTGGAAATTTTAATGTATTACTGCACTAATTTTGTTGAGTCTCACTTAAAATAATCAGACAGCTCTCAACTAGCAACAACTTTATATCTTTCCTAACTCAGCCCTCTGTAGTTGCTGAGACCTCTGTGGCACTGCCAAGGAGCATGTTTTTTCAAAGACAGCTACTGTCTTTTAATAGCTACCTCTTTATATTTACACGGTTAGTAGTCATCTTTATATTTACCTGGAAAGTAAATAGTTGAAAATCTGTAACTGACAGAAGCCACCCAGGTCACTAAAACACCACTAATGTGAAGTACTTCCCTTTTGTTACATAAGTGTAACATGTTCCAAGGCCTTTAAAATAAGACAAAGGTAAGTATCACTACTGGTCTCAAATATTGAAGCTCAATTCTCTTTTCCTTTTACACAAGTTTTGCACTGCTGCAGATCTGCTTCACTGCTGTTCTTCTGAAATGACATCAGGAAGATTGAAACCCCCTTTACGTCAAACAGTAAAATCAGTGCCTCTTAAAATGCATTAAGATTACGTTGCCTTTCATACTACAGAAAACACCATGGAAAATACAAAATCTGCAGTTGTTTTTATGTGCTTGAACAGAAACATGCAACAAAATCCCACGGAGGAAACAATGTCAGAGCTACTCTTTCTGAAGTTCCCAGCATGTGCATTCACTGCTGGAAGTGAAAAACCAAGGCAACTAGTTTTGCTTAGACTAATAGCACCACAAACCTTTTCCAAAATGCAGCCATTGTCTGTTGGTGTTTGCAGACTCTTGTGACCATTTGGGGGATGGACTATGGAGCAGAATTAAGGTGTCAACAACACATTCAAAGTCCTGATAATTACAAATGAGGAAACATGTTTTGTTCACTCTCTGTACTCTTCCAAGTTACTGTTGTGTGCCACAGACTTTCCACCCATCCCGTGCTGACTTTGGAAATGAAGATGTGCTGGGATAAGGCATTATGGGGCTCCAGCTTCTCTCAGCATTGCTTAGGGCAAAGGCACATTGCTGCATCCAGTTACCCTTCCTCAAATGGTCTTTAAAGGCAAGCCTGTTAGATAAACTTCTATCTGTCAATGCCTTTTGACCCACATTCCCTATTCTTCCATCCTCTTCAGACAGAATTATTGCTAACACACTGGAATAATGGAAAGAAGCACCTTTCATTGGCAGATTTAGACATATTTTCTAGAAATTAATGTGCTTTTCCTTGCAAAGGACCTTCTTCTAGGTAGGAAAATTAAGGAGCATCATGCAATAAATTGTCACAGCCAGTAAAGGATTGCAGAAGGCTTGATAACCTGTAGATCATTAACTACAGCAAATGGGACAGTTTTTACCAATAATGCAAGCCTTGGGCAAACTCACGTAAGTGAAGAATGACACATAAACGCTCTGTTTGACAGTCAGATAAAGAAACCACATCCATCATTCTGCTGAGGAGTCTCACCAGTTGATAATCACCCAATAAAATGTAAAAGTATATTGATTCATTTATATTCATTGACTAAGCCTTCAGAAAAATCAACTACTTCTGCTGGAATAATGTGTTTTGCAAGTCACATGATGCCAAATATGCCAGTTTTCTATTCCAGTGCAGGTAGTTTGCATCTGGATCCCTGTTTTTCTTTTTTCAGAGAGCAGACCAAAGGTCTCTTGTGTACCCTCCATTCTTGGTTTCAAAGAAAGCACCTCTGTAATTCCCTAACTCCTCATGTAATCCTTTTGCTCAGATCAACTCTCTCTCTCATCATCTCAGTCTGAACTCTAATCCCTTCCACAAATATACACACCTTCAGTCTGCACGGGACACAGGTTTTGGTGGCAAGTGATAACCATAGGAAAGTCAGTAAATCTCAGGTTTTGCACACATCTCAGGCACTCTCATAAACCTTGACTCGGAAAACTCAACTGAGAACTCTGGATTCGTGTGAGCAGCACACAGGGCTCTAAGGCCACCAGGTTTAGAAGAGACCTCTAAGTGGATCTATAGGAGACTGGAGGAACAGTTGACTGGCTCACGACTGGTAAGCTGAAGTTTGCAAAGTGCCTTACTCTGTCTGGATGTTTTAAAATTTACTAAGCACCTTATTCTACTTGAATGTTTTAAAGTTTGTAAGCAAAACTTGTTATTGAGCCTCCTGAGAATCTGGCTGTTTCTCCCATGCACTGCCCAGGGTAAATCCAAGTATCTTCCCCTAAAAACATCGTGGAGGCTGGGGCACTACAGGATCACCCTTCAAAAAGCATCTCCAAATTGAATCCTCTCTACAGTAATCCTGTTTAAAATAGTACCAGCTCCATCAGCTGCTCTGACCACTCCAGCCATTAATCCTGCTGGATGGTTCTAGAATCCCACTCCTCCAACAGCTACACATCTGACATATCCCAGATCAACATGCTCATGGCCATTACTGGTTTTGGTTTTCACTTGTGCAAAGGCAGAGGCTGGTACTGGATTTTTACTTACCTTAATCACTTAATTATCTTAATTTCTGTAAGACTCATCCCTACAATAGCCAAGCACCCTTGTAATAATGGAAGCTATAGCACCGAAAGACAAAAAAAGGTATTCTGCCCTTAGAGGCATAACAGGCCCTGAGGTGAATTTACAGAATGGAAACACCAGTAAAACAATACAGCCTAGTAGTTCATTTATGGGATAGTACCTAGGATGTAGTCTGGTGGGCTTAAGGTTTCTAGGTAAGAATATAAGGTTATTTAAGTACAGCACGTTGCTGAAAGCAGAAATGTAGATCATTGCCAGGTTGGCACCTGCATTGCATCTTTCACAGAAATATTTGTGGTGGAGTTGGAAATTCTTACTATATCCCAGAGTAGCTGCTATCACAGGCCATACAGCATCCTATGAAAGTACAAAGGAAAATCTTTAAAGCACTAGGAAACACTTTAGACTTCCACTGCACAGCTTTAACACCTATAGCAGCATTGAGAGTATGTTCCCTTAGTGCTACTTCTTTGACTGAATGGTAAATCTCAGGCAGCAGCCCTCCAAACAACCCCTGTGGTTTGGCACTGCACACACACTTAGCCAGGTACTATTCATACCCTCCTGTGTGTTAAGTCAATGAACAGGGAAGAAGAAAGGTGTATTTATTCTGTCTGTTCCAACAGCTACAGAGATTGCACAGCCCTTCAATGCTAATGCATCAGTGCTCATGTTTATTTAGCAGCTCAGATTGTTTCTTGAAATTGTGCAATTCAGCCCATGGAAATTTCCTTGTTTGCATAATTCTGTCACGTTAATGTTGTTGGTGTTAAACTCAAAACAAAATGTTGCAGGATGACAATTTTAAAACTAAAAAATCTCTTATGGTATAAGTAGGAGGGGGCAGATTTTTATGCTTTTGTGGTTTTGGGGGGTTTTTTAAGTTTACTTCCAGTAAAGCTTGGAGGTCGTTTTGAGTTGAACAAATTGCAGTCACAAGTCATGCTCTTCTGAGCATAAGCAACACAATTCCCCGAGTCTTAGACATAACAGCTAAAATGGTATTTAGAAGTACTGGCTCATCTGCTCCCAGATTTTCTGGACACTAGTTTAAAAACCTGAATTAGTAGCAATGAAATGCAGAAGTTCTATCCCACAGCTTTTCCCTTTTCTGACCAGAATTTCTCATACGTGTGTAAAACTCCATCCTTAACCCCTGCACAGAGCTCTTTGCAGGCTGCTGTTCACCAGTAGATAAAGCATTATCCTGATTTTCATGGCAAATCCAACTCATCTACTGTCAGGCTTGTTGCACCTCCTTTGTACTTTTCTTGTTCCTCTCTGCATTTTAGGTAGTGGCATTAAGCTGCATACCCTCATTAATGGCAAATAACAGCAATCAGGCTTTGGTTTTACTTATTTTGTTACATCAGAACAGTTTAGCGTTTTCCAACGAGGGCCATGGATCTGTAGCTGCCTAATGACGTAAACAGGCCCACTGATGGAGGGTTAAAAAAGAAAGAACAAGGAAATGTCAATGACCTGTGGAAAAGAGCTACTTCTAACTGGCGATTTTCATTAGTCAGTGGTACGTCACCAACGGCCTTTTCCAGGAAATGTGTAATCTGGGCACTCCCTCAACTCATACTGGATTTAAAAATAATAACAGTTATTTCATATGACTAGCTTCCTTAGAAAGGAAATTTCCCTAAGAAAAATATCATTTTGTCTCTCTTAGTTTTTCACAGGTATAAGCAATCATAGTGTCAGTATGAAGAGAGAGATCACATCCCTCCACCTGCTTCAAAAAAGCTGACTGCCCATCCTCAAAAACATTTAAGCCAGACAGTTATGGTCACATTAGTCTACCTAGGCAGAGCTGAATCTCTGACGTGTAAAAGAGTCAAGGGAAATGCAAGTGATTATGGTTTCGAGACTGCTGAACTGAAAAGACATTCTGTAAAAAGGACAAGTATTTTCAAATTCTAGTTTGTGGATTTCAGAGAGTCTTTCAAACTATTTCCAAGAAGGCTTTGAAAGATAATTGAAAAAGTAAACCTACTGTCAATAACCCCTTGCTTAGTTAAGACACTGCTTGCAACCTGTCCTGGAAAAAATTATAAGAGAAGCATAGGAAAAAGAAGATGCAAATTATGAAAGACTATGAAGAGTTTGACTTTGCCTATCTTATCTGTACCTGCTGCTGAATTTTAATTCAGGTCTTCACTACCACATTATCCATGCTTTAGTAAATTGACTTACATGGGGAGCCACATCTTTTTTCACCCTTTCCCTTCAAGTAACATTTGTTCAAATACTAAGAGGCAAATTTCTTGGAGAAAATTATTACATCCTTCAGCAGTTAAGAAGTCAAACATTTTCATATACAGTCAGACACAGTGATTGAAAATGCCTAAATAGGGATTGTGCAAGAGAGGAAACTCATGCCCCTAATTTTCTCTTCCAACCTCAGTGTTCTCCATGCCACTCCAATTTCTCATGGGAAGCAAATGCAGCTGGTGTAGGACAGCCTCTGTTAGCATGTTGAAATTCCATCACAGTGACTGCTTGGGCAACATACCAACCAGCATTGCTGCACACCTCAGTCTCCCTCTCTCCAGATCCTCAGGAGGTGAACCTATCTCAGCTCCCAGAGCTGCCTGGAAAGCTTTATTTTATTCTTAATTTAATAACTCTCTCAACACAAACATATAGATATTTAGAGGAAGTAAAACACAGTTGGAGTGTTTACATTTCTTTCCTGTTAACATTTCTTCCTGAAATAGGTGTGTGATTGTAAATTACACTGAGGTGAAAAAGGAAGCATTTCAAATGATCAGGACAAAATCCAGCTGGATAGAACACCAGTTACTGTCCTGACAACCTGCAACTCAGAACAGTAGAAGAACAGCTACCTTGAAATGATCTTTGGCTTTCCTATTCCTTCCCCAACTTTTCCAACACCAAACCTGCTGCACGTTCACAAATATTGCACATATCTCATGCTGCACTGTAGGAGAAGCAAATAGTCTAGCAAGAGAATGCCCACAAATACTTGGTATACGCAGCCCACAAGCAGAGATTTAGAGTGGTCTGACTCAGGGTAATTCAGAAGATGGAAACTTAGCTTGATCAAAGGAGAACAGAGGCTGAATGTTAGCCTCCTATGGGCAAGACTTTAATTGTCTCACAAGGGAAGTCACAGAAATCCCAACAAAGCAGACAAACATATAACAAAATGAACTGTTCTTTAGCAGGGACATGTACTGTAGCCCAGCCTTCTAATTTCAAGCAGAAATACAGGCTACATGGAGGGACAGAGCTCAAGATAAGGCCCTGGAACATCATCTGCAAGAGTAACGGTAGCAAGATGCATCCCACCTCACCTCTCCAGTCTTTCCTTTGTCCTCAAAGACCTTGCATTGGTCTTCCACAGCTATTCCTATGACAGGAATAACTGCCTACAATTTATTTAAACTTCATCACTGCTAGTTTTTAGCTGATTAGAGAAATCCCTATTGACCTGCTATTTCCAGAACTAAAATGTAAGATTTCCACCTTCTGCCACCCCAGCAAGAATGACTACCAGGAATCTCTGAGCTTTCCATGTGGAAGCAGGAACAATACCCTTAGAGATCAGTTGTGCAGTCGTGATTTTTATGTCTCTTTTCTACTTCATTTCCTTCCAGCACTCTTTTGATATCATGCCAAGAACAAGCAGTGTGTGCATTTAAAGCAAGAAAAAACCAGCACAAATTAAGTGTCCTCCCACCCACATTTTACTGGAACTCACTATCATGAAGCTGAACAGTGACTGGAGTGGCACCTGATTAACAATGCAAACCGCTATTACACACAAAACCTTGGTGAAACTGTTCTGTTTTATAAGCAGTTCATCATTGTGCTCTCACTCAGATTTCCTGCTGGCATGGCTATAGCTGCCACCATCACAGGATGTTACCCAGATTTTATTTCTGAGTAGATTAGAAGTAATTCTGTGTAGTTTTTGCTCAGAACAGAAAGGTGACAAAAATGAGTCCCGTGTTGTCTGGGGGGAAGATGGGATAAAGGGAGCTCACAGTTTGGAAAGGAGGGATGACAAACCCCACAGCTGGTTGAGGCTGTGTCAAGCACACAAAGAAGGAAGTGCACATCACCCTACCCTAAGAAGGAGGCAGGCAATATAGAAAATGCAATGACATTTCTTTAGGTGGAGATTAGCTGATACATTAGCAAGGACAAAAAAGAGGAGCAACTTAGGCAAGCAGTATGTAGTACATTTATTTTAATCATTAATTTAATGATATCAAGAGGTGGTGACAGCATAAAAGTTATGAGCCCAGTGTTTATCTACTCTGGGATCCTTTGTACCTGACTTCTGAGCCATGTGAACCACCTTTTCTAGTTTTTCTTTGCACAGGCCAAAAACTTGCTTTAAAAATACAAATAGAACCTCAAATTCTTTCACTTTCATAGAACTCCATCATATACATTTTTAAGAAAAACTTCCCAAAACTACAGCATTTATTATAAAATCATGCAGTGTTCTGCCAGTGATTTCAGTGTTTCAAAACTCCAAAGAAACTCACTAAGCAATGGAGAGGGATAAGACCTCCTTGGAGCAACAAGGCATACAATTCTGGGGAGTCCTGCAAAGAATTAAAACAGCTTTAATTGCCAGCCAAATAGGAGGCAGGGAATAAAGGCTTTCTCTCCAGGAAGAAAATGCTGATGCCACACTTGTATCAGTGCATGTCAGATCACTTTGTGGAACTAGGTGTTGTGGGCAGAATCACCCATCAAGTTTACAGACAGTATAATTGAGACAAAGAAAGGTAACACAACACTCTCACTTGTTTGCTCCCCCTACCCCTGTGCCATCTGCAGGTACGACGTATTCGGCAACCCCAACAGTCTGACCAAAGCTCTTCACCGAGCCCAGCTGAGCTCACAGCTACAGGCATCCCTTAGGGCACAGACACCCACAAGCACTGGCCTTCCCTTTTCCACAGGTCACAATGGGGCAGAGCAGGGAAATAGTATGAGCTGGTTGTTGCCTATTGAAAACTCCCTCCATTGTGTCTTGACTGGGATGGAGCAAAGGTCCTTTTTCTCCTCTTATTTAACAGGAAACAGTTATCTGCAACACTTCCTCCCAGATATTTTCATAACCGCACCAAGACATTCCTTACAGGCACTGACTTAGAACTCTGAGGATATCCCTAACTTCTCCTTGCCACAACCACATCAGCAGCAATGGCACCAGTTTAGAGGGCAGCGCTGTGCCATTTCTGTGACTTCCACCCAGGGCACTGACCCTGCTGGCCAGCACAGCAGGGCTTAAACCAGAGCTGACTGCTCCACAGAGGAAGGAGCACATTTAGCAAACACTCCCCGACCTCACGCCCCTGTGCCTGTTGGTTAGAGGGGGCTG
This sequence comes from Corvus brachyrhynchos, assembly GCF_000691975.1. Taxonomy (NCBI): domain Eukaryota; kingdom Metazoa; phylum Chordata; class Aves; order Passeriformes; family Corvidae; genus Corvus; species Corvus brachyrhynchos. The sequence continues at coordinate 1,529,229 of NW_008237265.1, forward strand.
CAAAAGACAGATGACAGTGAAGCAATAGCAAGGGAGGGGGAAAGGAGGAGGAAAGGGAGACCTACAGGGAGGAAGGCTGGGGGGAAGGATATGGTCTACTATGGAGAATCCTGTCAGGATGCAATTTATTTTCATTCTGCGCAGGAGTATAATGGTGCACCGCCTGAGCTCTCTCAATAGCTGTTTTGAAGCGAACCAGGGCTGGTATGTCTTTAATTTATCATTTCATTATGAAACAGTTTCCCTTCCAAGAAGCCTTCAAGTCAGGAAGCTCTGTCTGCCCACACAGGAAATTCCTTTGCAGCAACTTCCCCAAAAAGGAAATTTCCCTCAGAAGTGAGCCCAGCTCATGCCTTTGAGCAGAGCTGTTTGAAGAGGCTCTGGCATGCAAGCCCTGCAAACACCCCTGCCGGCTTACAGCAGCCCTGGGATCTGCAGCTCTGCCCTTGCACAGAAGACCCCACTGCACCCAGCCCACCTCTCCCCAGGGACAGCCAGGAGAGTTCAGAGGGCACAAGGTGCTGATTTTTTACTAGAAAAAAATATCTTGAGAGAGGCACAGGACACACAGAGCTGCAAAAGAGCAGAGAAAGAGGAGGGGGAGCTGCAGAAAAGCTCTGCAAACTATTCTAATCTCCCACTTGACAATCAGGGGGAAAATTCTACACCCTATCTTAGATCTCTCCCAATGGTATGTCGGAGACTGCACTGTGTCCCTTACATGTACCACAGGTTTTATTTAACGAACTCAAAAACAAAGGAGAAGGGAGGGGAGAAAATACAGTGGGAGGGGGAGAACCACATTTACAGAAATGAATCTCACAGACATCTTGTGAATCACTAAGTGGGAGAGAGCCAAGAACATCCAGGCCAGAGTGAATAACAACATACGGTATTTTATAAAGCACCTTAGGAAAGGGGATACAGATCAGAAGCACTACCAGTCTCTTCCAGCTAGTTTTTAATTTACCATTTCAAATCAAAAGTAATACTGAATAACTTTTTTTAATGACTACACCCAGAAACACAAACTGTTGTTTGGGGCAAGAGAGGAAGCAGAACTGAAATTCATGTTACACATTTACGTGGATGTGAGACAGGGCCACAAAGGGGGCACAGGTCGAACTGGATCTTGGACTGAACAACGGCAGAAAAATGAAAGCAATCCTTTGAGGGTGTATGGGACAAACAAATGCCAGGGATAACAGAATTGCATATGGGGGTGACTACAACCCACTGGAGGCTTCTGCGCTATTGAGAGAGGCTCTCCACATTTTCCCCAGTTCCAACTTCAAAATTTGTTTTTCAAGCACTTGGAGCAAACCTGGTCCCTAAAGCTGAAGCTCCAGGAGGTGGCTGCCTGCCCTTCTCTCCCATTCTCCCCCTTACCAGATAGCTTTGCCCTGTTCCCTCGCCAGCTAATTAACATGACTTTTTTTTTTCCTCTCTTGCTGCCCTTGGCATTACATTCAGCAATCCAGTCAGCTGTTGTGTAAAGAGACTTTTGTCAGAATTGCTTAAAGGCAAATCCCCTCACTTAAGTTTTTTTCTGTGGCCTCTAGCTGATGAGTTAGTTATCACCTAAAAGAGCCCTCTGGCGCAGCATATGCGTACTGAATATATATCTGCTTGGATGGCATCCACACTACTGTCAAATCACTGGAGATGGTTATGACATGGAAAAAAATACAAAAACTACCATACTAGAAAAGATCCCCAACCCATCTACCCCGACATCTACAATAGTCATTGTATAAGCAAAATGTTTAAGGAATAAGGAAACATGAAGCAATCTCTACTATAATATATATTACTTATCTCAGCCTCTGGTAATCTGTGGTTTAAGGACATCATGAGCTGCGGCTGCACTCAGGCCACTGTTTCCATATTGACCACACAGCCTATCCCTCTCTCCACGGGTTTATCTAGTTCCTTTTAGAGATCCATTCACACTTTCAGCCCTGCAAACATCTTCCTGCAATGATTTCTTTCATGTAGTGATGCATCCTCATTCTTGTTTCTTTTAGACATGTTGCCCAATGACTTATCTTGGATCTCTGGATTCGCTGTTCTGTTAGGAGCTGTGAATAATCATTTCCTGGTCACCTTCTCCATACCAAGTATGATTTCACAGCCACATTATAACTTTCTCCCTGCAAACCTATTCACTTACAAAACTACCTTTTCCTCAAACTGCAGGGTCCTATTTCCCCCTCTAGCTTCCTAGGAATGGGAGGACTGGGGAAGCACTCTACTCTAACTAGGTTCCCTAGCACACTAAAAACGACCACGTGGATGAGACCGCCACACCCTGAGTGGGACAGAGTTTGAATAAATACAAGGCATTAAGACACCTCCCTAGGAATTCACGAGCTTTAACAAGCTTGTGTCAGAACTTCAACTGCCTAAAAATTTTGGTGCGAAATTGTGACATCTATTCACAGTTGCTGTACAAATTTGAATCTGGTGACTGATTTTTGACAAGTATCTTTCCTTAACTCTACAGTCAAGGGACATTCACAGGTCTCACTGTAAAACCACGTGAAAAAGTCATGAGCTACTCACATCAATAGTTGTTTTCTCCTGAACAACCACAACATCCTTCTGAATGAGATTCCCTTGTACTGCTTTCCCATATGTAAAGCCAAGAAAATTATCAAATAAGAGTAATTTACTTTCATTCCAATTCTGAATGACACTGGGAACAATTAATTTAGTAGATAACCACAACTTCAAGTCATAATGACATACCGGGCATTTTATTCATATGGAAGATATCCCTGCTCTTCCAGTTGTCAGGATCTATTGAAGTGCGACTGTCCTGATGCTCAAATTATTTAAAGCATATGTGTAATTTATAGCTGGCCAAGAGACATGTTTTGTACAACAAATGATATTTTTACAGCCTTTATGTTGTTGATATTATACCAACTTATAAAACCGTGCAGTGAAAATGGTTCAGAGTGGGGCCAAGTCATTTCAGGATAAAATTATCAGTGTGAGCTACCTCTTTTCACATTAGGTTATAATACTGTGATTATTTCAGCTTCCAAACTGGTGCCAAGACTGTTTGTGGATTAGACTTCATATTAGTACTCTTCAGGAAGTGGCTTATGGAATGCATGCAGTAAGAAAGCATTAAAAACAGCTGATCAAGCCCTATCTACAATTTTACACCAACTTAAGAGATTTCAAACAGAGACCATACTGCTGACTCTGTACACTTGAACCAGTAAAAACAGACTGAAAGATCTGTGCAAACCTAGGCCTCTAGAGTCAAACACAGGCTAACTCTCTTGTGCCTGCTTATTGCTGCAGAGACGTGGGGAGGACAGCACTTCTGAGCCCGCTTAGCAGCTCCTGTGACACAAAAGGCACCTTCCACCATCTTCTGCACTCATTTTTTGTTTCATCATAGGCAGTAATTTTACAACTCTGCCTAAAAGAAATGGTTGTAACACATTCTAAGCGCTAATTAGCTTCAAAAGAAAAAGTTACAGTGTCTCTGCATAAAACCCAAGTACTTGAGCAAGCCCTCTTTCCACAGCATCTAAATATGTACATGCACATGGAGATACGTGTGTCAGATTTAAAAAAAATAACCAGAACTTCTCAGCTTTAAAATAAATTTTGATTGTTAACTCTTGTCTGAGTTCCAGTGGAGTTTTTGTGCACACATGTTCTCACTACAAATGATGGAGCACCAGAAAGGCCATGCGTGAGAAGCTGTGTTCTCAGGGTTATTCTGGACTAGCTAGATTCTCCCAGAACTCTCACAAGAAAATCATAATTATGGAGAACTCACCGTAACACTACAGATCCAACCAATTTAAAAGACATCTGGATTTACTTCTGGGTGTTCTGTTGAACTGAATCCACGCCAAACTTTCTGAGATTCAGCCATTGCTATTGCACACACTGATAATGGTGTGGCAGGAGGCCAGCAGCAAATAGTGACTCCTTTAACAGACCAGCTGCTTCAGGTCTGCCCATAACAAACACAGCTCAGCTCACTATCACAGTTACCTCTGCTGTCACTCCCAGTTCCTCTGCTTGTTTTTCATTCTGCATGATTTTAAAACTGAGAGGGGGTGTAAAAATTGAAGATCTATAAATGTTCTAGCTCTTACAGACATTAAGTGCTATCCTTTGTTTCTACTTTGCTGAGCTCCAAGGCTTCAAATCCTGCACTAAACCTTCTACTGCATGTGGCCTGTTCTCCACTACTCCACACCACACACTGCATCCCCGAGAACATAAAGTGGAAGTAGAGAATGACTCCTGTGAGTTGGTTATGCTCACTTTCAACAAGAAAAAACCACCAAGTGAGCTGTAGAGCAGTGATGAGACAAGCCCCATGTATTTAATAATAGTATTTGTCACCACTGCCTATTTGTATTTAAAGAGCAGTAAAAAAACCCAAACCTCTAATAAAAAGATCAAGGTGCCTTGAACAATTACACACCCAGCAACACAGTAATGACTACCCAGAGTAATGAAGCTAAAAGCCCAGAGGTAGTAAGACTACTAAGGAAGTTTCCAGGGAAGTGAGATACAAAGAAGTATAACACAGAAAACCAAAAAAAAACGGGAACAAAGAAGTATTTTGTACAGAGGGTTTTTCTGACAAAACGCCTTCACTGAATCATGGAGAGGAAGCGAAAGCCAGCAAAGAAGTTAAAAATTGAAGGAGACAGATTGCTTGGAAGAAATCAGAACAAAAGAGAGACTAGGAAGGAGGAACTTATATACATAAAGGGAGATTTCCCCCACTAGGAAATACACAAGGACCCACTCAAGTGGCAGAACTGAAATGAGTAACTGGTTTGCGGACCAGCAGGGACCAGGGCTACTTCCTTCTGCACTACCGAGAAGGAGGAAGTAGAAAGGGAGAAATTCTCAGTATTGCATAAACGAAACAGGCACAGTCATTCTTTAATCTCTCTTTCCCCAAACATTGGCCAAGTAAGTAGAAGCACAGTGCAAGCCTACAAATTTACCCACACACACACAGGATAAAACTGCGCGACTTGCTGAAGACAGTGAGACAACTCCTGTTTATTTCAGCAAGTCCAGTAGGTCACTTTTTGTCCCTATTGAGCTGGCTCAACAAACCCTATCTGGCTCAGCCCCAATATTTTCACCCAGGACTTGTGCAGTTTTACTCCTGAGGGTCAAAGCCCCGGTTATGCTTTCTGAACTCTCCCCCTTTACCACCACTGCTTTTGTTGCCGGTACCCAGGGTGGCCAAACCCTGCGCTCTGGAGTCTGTACGGAGGAAAAGTATAAATATCACAGAATCTCTCTGCTGGCTTGAGTTGATGGAAACATTCTTTAAAGCTCAGCATCAAAGGATTCACTTTATAAGCTGCAAGCCTTGGTTCTTGTGCCAGCAGCAAGTTCTCCCCATAATTAATTAATGCCGTATTAATTGTGCATGTTCCACGGGCTTGTTGAGGAGGTGTGGCAAGGCCTGCACACACAGATCAACCTTTCTGGTAGCCAAGAGAGGCGCATAGGAGACGGGAGGTAAAACCCCTCCGGGTGCCTACAGAGGAGTACCTGTAAAGCAATGTGCTCAGGGGCTATGGAGGGGCACGTGCTGAGCCCTGCTGTGTCATTCCAGCAAACAAGGAGAGAGAGGGGCACGGAGGGATCTGCCACCAGCTGCACCCTTGTGCAATCTGCTTGGCTCCGGGCCAGCCGTGAGTGTCATCAGTGGCCAAGAGGAGAGGCCCATGGCAGCTGAGTGCCCTCACAAGCAGGATTTGGCCACAAGTCACAAGATCCTGTGAAATCGCTGGAAGGAGAAAGGCAGAGGAGGAAAACAGGGATTATTCCACCTCCTCTCTGCTGCGCTGGGCCCCAAACCTCTGCTGGATGCCGGCACTGAGCAAGTGGCACCATCGCCTTCCACAGGCTTTGGCTATGGTTCAACCAGTGCTTAGATCCAGCCCAGCTTGTCCACCTCACCTACCCCCCCAGAAAAAACAGGGAGCACACAGGACAGGAACAAGTGGGAAAAGAGGATGACCTAGCTGCCAACACCCCCTGTGAAGATGCCTGTCCCCAGCTGTGCCTCAGGATTTTGCTGGAGACCCCCATCCACCACAGCTATGCAGGACATGCCAGCCTGCACAGACCCTTCCCTGCTGCAGCACAGAAACCAGGGACTAACTAAAGTCCAAGTGCTGCTCAAGATGATTTACAAAGCACTCATCCTCTACAAAACTCTCAAGGCAATGGACATGTATATATTTTCAGCTGTAATCTGAATGACTGCTACAATGACAAGCTACAGCCAGCTTGAAATCTAACCTGCAAAGACATTTTCACGTTAGCTCTGGCAGCAAATTTATTCACTTCTATAAATTTTTGTGGGGGTAAACAATTATTTGTTTCTCTGAAGGTACTGTGCGTTTGGTGTTTGGTTTTTAAAGAATAAAAAAAAAGCAGGACTGGCAAGGGAAAATTTTAGCAGGAGTCCAAAGTGAAAAGCATGAAATTAAAAATACATGAAACAGAACTGTAAAAAGGGGGAAGATAATGCAGAAAATTCAGCTTTATAAACTAACTGCACAGAATTGTCAGAACAAGTTACTTTTAGAAAAAAGGAATTTATGTCTAACCATGCATTTGCTACAGCATATCCACAGCAAAGGTGAAAAAAATGCAGTTGAAGATCATGCTACTTATTCTGAGATGACAAAGCACCTTAAACTATACACAGAGAAGCACTGAAATATAGGCACAAAGCAAAGGCATTAAGAATTCTGTGTAAAGCAAGTAATACTTCCCCTTCATGAGGGGGCAAAATGCAATTTATGTTTACCATATAAAAGGTGTTTTTCTTCCTTTTACTGTGTTGTGAGAAGGAAGAGCAGAAAGAAACAGACATCTAAACTTTACAAAATTAAATGTATAAATGCAGATTAAAAAGTTTATTGGCTGGAAAGCAAATGGGTGCCAAACCTAAGACTTTTATTGTACACTGACCCTTTCTTTCAGTAGTTTGAAATAAAAGCTAAACAGATACCCCTACATTTTTAAAAAATAAAAAGGTAGCTATTTATAGCTGCCTTTATTGGAGCCGTTTCCTTATCAGGAAGTATGTAGCTGGGAATTACTATCTGCCTGCATCGGAAATTCTTTCAGGGATACAAAAGCCCAAAAAGGAAATTTCCCTTCAAAAATATTCTGTGGTTTTTTTGCTGCTGGTGGGTTTAAAATAAAATGTCAGTGCTCTGACCAGCTCACAGCCCCTTTGGGATGTTTGTTCTGCAAACAAGAAGCTTTAAGACACCTGAGGGAAACATAAAAAAAATGCTCCTAGAGAACTGGAAGAGGGAGAATGCTGAGATCATAATAAGAAAACAACCCATTTTATCAGGATGCTGACAGTGCAAATTCATTACCAGCGCTACAGTATCTACCTCTGAAATAAGTGTGTTTCTACAGTTCCCAGACCCTCCTGACTGAACTTCTGTGGCTCAGCTCACATGTTCTCCCTGCACCCTCAGGGTAGGAGTGATGCATAGTCCACAAGACAGTGAACTAGCACTCTTCCTTAGAGAGGGGATGGAAAAAGCCCATACGCGGGTACCACACCCTCCTGCACCTCACAGCACCAGGACAGGGCAGAAGCCATGCAGGACATGGGTAGAACAATGCTTTCCTGCAGGACAGGTCCAGGTTCTTGCAGCCCAAGGGATCCAGCGCTACAAGCAACTCTGGACTTGGATAGTGAATGGCCAGCTACAAAGAGCCCCCCAGGAAGCTCTCAGATAGGAAAACTTCCACTGTCTCCAAAGCAATCCCCATAACCGAGAATTTTGCCATAGAGTCACTTATTCTTCCTCTCCACTGACTGCAGAATACCCCATACTGTGCCTGTGGGCTCAAAAGGCAGGAAGAACATGCTGGTTAATCATTGGAGACGTTAATTTAATTTTTACTTGTCATGGTATAATTTAACATTTTCATTTTCTGGTCTGTATAAGTGCCACAGAGCTACCTGACCATGCTGCCAGTGCAGAGCAGACACTTTTTTGCAGCAGGATACAAAAGCATACGGAGATCAAAACCAGACAGGCAGATGGAGTAAATAAAGCAGGGTGCTTCAGGCTATTCCTAGGGTATGACTTCTATGCATAAAAACTCAAGAGGAAAGATTTGGAGTTAAGCAAGTCTCCTAATGCTTTGACTCTCAAAAGCCAATCAGTGGTGATTGTCTATTAACTCACAACATCACCAACAATATGCCTATTAAATATATAACTAACTTATAACTTCTTGAACAAGGATCACTGCTACATTAATAGCACCATGCTAGTCCTGCACATTTTACATGAGAAGTGAGCACATTCAAATGCATTCATCCCATAAAAGACAGTGCACAAGCATTCCACAAGGCTGGAATGCCTGATGTATAAGTGCTTCACCCTCCCAAGAAACTCTGGAGAATGATACTGGAAAGAGGCTCGTGGCTGAGGTGTTGGACTGGGCCTCCAAATCTGGAATCATTTTGCCAAAAATGTCTTCAACAAACTCAAGAATCCAGCAGCTCCAGCAGTAAAATGGGGAGTTCTAAAAATGGCATAAAACCCCATTTAATGGATATTTTACCAGGCTGTATTTGTTAAGCACTAGTAGGAGTGCCAGCACAGGAGAGGAAAGACATAAAAGTACAGCAGAAGGAAATCCAGCTTCCCATAAAGGGCATCAAATAACTGTTTTCTTTCTGTGTGTGTATACACATGACCGAGCACATTAACTCCTGGGACCTCAAAGCTACAGCAGCTTTCTCCTTAGACACTATATGCCCCTCTCAGTGCTGGACAGAGCTGTTCTCTTCCAAGAGGCAGCAGCTCATCTCTGTTAAAAGATCATGATGCTATGCTGTTTCTGCAGGGTTTTTTACCACACTTGTGTTTTGTTGCAAGGCTCTCACGACACAATGGTTTCTTATTGTGGAGTTGTTAGTCATGGCTTACACGCAGTTTCTCTTCTGTGTTTTCATTAGTTGTATGGCTGTTTATGAATGCTGCATTCTTTGCATTCATTTTATTTCTTACAAAAAAAAAATTTAAAAAGAGCATGGAAGCATTTATAACATAATACAAATGAAAAATTAAACAGACATTTGGGATGGAAAGAGAAAAGCAAGCTAATTTTAGGTTCACTGATCTTGACAGTGTCCCTTTAAGACAAAGCTAAAAATGCTTCAAACCCAGCAATACCATAAATGTCCTGCTGCTTTTGCTTCTTATTCCTCTCCACACTTTCCAGGGGAATTCCACAAGGGATCAAGCTTGAATCCCGTATTAAAGTGACATGGCTTTCTTTCCCCTCTGAATAGAGGAGAGCGTGTATTTTGGAGATTTAAAACTGTACAGTGAAGCTTTCCAAAAGGGTAAAAGACTAGCTTAGCACCACTGAGACTCCCACACTGTCAGCTGTCCGGATCCTGAAGCACAGGTCTATTGACCTCCCACGTCAGGACTGCTTTGCAAGTTCCCACCGAGACAGAAAGGATCTTATCCCTCCACACTCTTCCAACGGGAACTGTCAGTGCAGGAAACTGCTGGGCAACAACCAGGCACATTGGGAAAAATAAAAACCTCTTGATTCTAAAATCTCTCAAGGAGCAGAAACCAGCTCACAGCAAGCGAGCTCCCTTTGCAAGTTTTTCCACACTTAACCTGGATGCTTCTGCCATAGCCACCAGGCAGCAGTAAGGAGTTAACAGATTTAGGGTTCAACTCACCAGACGTTTACAAAAGTGACAACCAAAGTGGCCCTGTGTCACTCCAGTGCAAACCCAGTGACAAGGGGGTTAGCTTCCTACAGGTGATGAACAAAGATCGTGCCAGAAAAATGCAAAGCAGGATCTTCATGATCCAAAGGCTACGGTTTTCCCAGCGGAATCAGTAATGGACTTTCACTCTTCCCAGCGCAACACAGTCCATATAAAATAGTAGCATCTACATTGTGCCCAGCCACGGCACAAGAGTGACTCAGACTGGGCTTCTTCCCACCCATCCAAGTTCCCTGTTTGGATGATCTCTTTGAGGCTGGCCTGAGATTCACTCCAAGAAACCCCTGGGATGCAGGGTGGAGCAGATGAGTTCAATTCAGGTGAGCACCTGAGGGTGCCTGTGGAACAGCCTGCCTTAGGTCAGAAGCAGACATGATCGGTGCCTACCCAGCTGGTGATTTGCATCCTGCTTGCCCAACAACTGGACACACCTCAGAGTCCTGAAGGAGCTTTGCTGGGGTTAACCAAAGTAATGGTCACTGAGGCTGACAGGATGGCTGGCTGGTTTTTCCACACTCCAGTCGGCCTGTCAGTAGATTATTAACAGCTATAATCTGAAAGACCAGGAGGCACTGCTGGATGGACCCTCTCTGCATAGCTCACAATAAAAATATGCAAGAACAGCCTATGGTAGAAGACAAAGATGCAACATCGAGATTAAATGCTGCAATAAGGTGTTAGCAAGCAGTGCCACTGCCAGGCTTAATTTTTTTCTTTTTTGTAGTGGGTTGGTATTGGTTATATGTAAGGTGAAAAGCAGATTAGAAGAAGAGGCAAGAACAGTAAGAGGGAAGAACAAGGCTTAAATGGCCATAATGTCAGAGAACAGCAAAGAGAGGTCTAGGAGAAGCCAACCATTTGAGAAAAAGGCCAGTCCAGGTCCCATGAAAATCAGTGGGAATTTAACCACTCATTTCATACGTAC
>NW_008237265.1:1540011-1541010 GCF_000691975.1 Corvus brachyrhynchos
GCCATCTCTCCCAGTCCCTTTGTCATACAAAGCTTTTATTTTATTTTCCCTGTATGTGCGTCAGTCAGTTTTGTTCCACAAAGATCCTTCCAAAGCAAATATTTTTATTGCTTGCTGCTCTAAATGTGGCTTAGGGTAAAGGGCTTTTTTTCCCATCTCACTACATACTTTCAGTTCAGTGCATTGAATATTCTAGTAACTAAACAGCAATAAGCTTAATGCTTCAAAGTGACTTTCCAGCTGCTAGCCAAAATTGTAGAATAATTAACAGGTGCCAAAGGATTAATAAAAGGAGTAGCATAATTAATAGACACTATACAGAAAAAAAATGAATCCTTGGCAATCCTGAGAGTGTTGTTGTTTCCTCCTCCTTCTCTTAATTGTTTCCTGCATTCCTTTAATAAGAAAAAAAAAAAAAGAAAACTAGTGCCCTTAAAACACAAATGATATATATAAGCAACAATGCGTGATCAGAAGAAAGAAACTGGCAACAAACTGCCTTTAGGTCTAATAAATGCCCTAAAGAAACTGCCCAACTACCTGTCCTACCCTACTACTCATGTCCACACAGAATTTTATTGCAGTATGTGGTACAGCTAAGGTCACAAAGATGCCAAACCAGTACCAAACCACTGGACTAGTTCCCACCAAAACAGAGTATCAGTAATACAAGTAGCCATGAAGAAAGATTCCTATGAAACACTTACTAAAAACTTGAAGGCCTTTAATATAATCATTGCAGAAAACTAAACAAACTTCCTTTCTGTCCTTAACGAGGGAAGTAGAACAGACAGTAACAACAAGGGACACAGAGATAGTGAAACAAAAAATGTGATCTCACTAGCTGTATGTGACCAGGTCTGCATTCCATGAAGTTTATCCAAATCAGCTGTGACCTGGAACTTATCACACACTGGAAAACCAAAGACCAGAACCCAAGACTACACTGGAAACAAAAAGCACTCAAATGATTTTACAAATATGTTTTTAGCTTTCCCT
>NW_008237265.1:1541170-1583200 GCF_000691975.1 Corvus brachyrhynchos
GTCTTTAGCTTCCCCTACCACCACAACGCCCCATAAGTGAGTGGAGTCAAGACAACACTGCAGTCTCAAAGTAAAAGTTCTCCCCTATGAGGTGATGCATGTACTGTGACATCTTGAGTGTATCATTGCACTCTGAACATCTGTGCAGACTGTTGGGGGTTCAGAAAAAAAGGCAACAGCAAGAAAAATCAGTTGTTGCCAAAAATAATTGCTTTGTGTGCACAGAAAAGTATGTGCAGCGTGTCTTACTATGACAATGGGCTACAGATATGTGAAAGATGACAACATTAAGGAGAGGAGAGTAATTAGTTCAGAGGAACAAATGAACCTGTTTTCATGTTTGTATCAATAGAAAACTCTGAAATCTTTGCCCATGAGATCCTCTCCCCAAATAAACACACACATGTTCCCAAGAGAAGATGCCCTTCAGAGATAAAAATCAAACTGTACAAATCAACATAAGCGTCCAAGTGGGAATGATGCTGCACAGGATCGGAGCATGCAGCAAGTCCCTTCTCAGCACTGAGATTTCTTCTGTCTCTCTTGTTGAAGAAGTTTTATGTTGAAGGAGACAAAAGAAAACCATGAAGCCTGTAGCACATATTTACAGTTGCTGTTTTAGCAGGCAAACCACCTTATTTTAATCTTGTGTATTACAAAAAGTAAAAAGCTATTTTCTCCCTAATTCAGAGCATATTAATAGACATAGGGAAGGGTTCTCATCCATTTCTTATGTGCTGTATCCTCTATCCAGTTCAAAGAACTTTTTACTACAAGGTATTGGCCATAGCATAAAATAAGTGGCTAATGACATTTTACCAGATGAGACAAAGAGATGGGCTTTAAGAAAAATAAAATTGAAAAAAATACAGACCCCCACCAAAAAATCCCACTAACTTTCTCTGTGGCAAAATGGAGTGCCTCCCTAGAGATAAAGGGTATGTAAATAGTTACAAAGGACTTCCACCTATCTCTACATTTTTCATTATCACAATACCTTGGCAGTTTCTGTATTATTTTTCAAAACATGTAAGAGTCTTTGCACTCATGGGTTTTTTCATTTTACAGTGGGGGAGCTAAAACAAGGTATCCAACATCCTAGAAGGCACCAAGGGCATCACCTTGTGTGCAAGCTGAACTTAATTCTCTTCAATCCTCAGTAAAAAATGCCCATTTTCCAAACACTCCTATCTGACATTAGTGTAGTCTAGTTGAGATCATATATGCTGCAAAGCTGCCATGGCAGACACACCAGGGACAAAGAGCAACTGTTTTCTGACTACACACCTGAAATGTAGGAAAGTATATTCCCCAGCTTCCCACTGATATTTTGTTGACAATGCCCCCAATACTCTGCTCCTAGTGGATGTTAGGCGGACAAGTATGTTTAAAAGTATGGTCAAAAGTCCCTTACAGAGAAGGGCAGCACCAGAGAAAGGTATGTTTTATCTAGAAATGATTCTTACTATCCCAGAGATTTAAAGTTAAGACTGATTACACTGCATTTCTATACAATAGGCCGGCTGAGGAGAAAGCAGCTACTTAAAACATGAAAGGCTGTGTGAGAAGGGGAAAGTGCCTTCATATCACGCTCAGAAAAAGGTGTTTGTCTATATAATTTTAGCTCTGCTAACCAAAGAGAAGGAAACTTGTAGCAAAGAGAGATCTGCATTCCACCCTTCCGAACTGCACTTCTCCTTTTCCAGTCTCTGGATAAAGTCAGCTCAGCCTATCTGAGGCTCATTTGCTCACTAAGCAGTGAGAAATAATTTCTTACACCAAAGGAAATTGCTCTACTTATTGTCTTAATACTAATGCCATTGGTGCTTTCAGAGTGCTCTGGAACATTAGAAACAGTGAAATTTCTTATCAGAAGGCATAAAACTGCCTAAATCCAGAGAGTGCTCTACATGCTCCATGTGAAATGTTTGTCTCTAGGTTTCTCTTTGGGCCAACTGCTCTTTTCAGCTGCATCTGCAGCACCTACATGAAGATATGTGGGTTGGGACTGAACCCTGCCTTGATTTTGTTGAACACCATCAGAATGTCATGGAAACAGAAGGAGTGAAGGCCTGACAACCTATTGGTTCTGTGTGTGAGAGTGGCAGAATTTACCACATCTCTCTGTTGCACTGGAATGAGTGAGGGCTGAAAGAAGTTATTATGCTCCACCAAATCAACACAAACAACCGTAGGGATGGAACCAAACAAAATCTCAGAGCCAGAAAGTCCTCGAACTTTGCAGATCTAAACCCAACCTTCACACAGAACCACAGCCTGAACTAGAAATTAGTTACTTTGCCTGACTTCTGAGGCAGTTTGAATTTAAGATCAAAGCTGTACCTCAGACACATATCTAAAAATAAACAAATAAACAAAAGATAAATGAGAGGAGTCTGTGCAGGAACTGAAAAACCCTGTATTAATACCTCTTTAAATCTCATGACATGAAATCCAAAAGATGCTGAGTTATTTCTATACATGGTATTAGCAAGACCTGGAATGTCATCTTCAGTTCTGTTGTCCTCACTTTAAAAAGGATGTCTGAAGTGAGAGACAGTTCACAGAGGTGATATAAACAGAATTTGAAATCTAAAAGCTTAACAGGAAGACTGACAGCCTTAAGAACCTCTCTTCCTATCCAGTTTAGCCAAGAAAAGGTTAAGAAGTGACTATCTAAAAGCACCTATATCAGGAGGAGTCTTTCGACAATATTTAGCAGGAAAGGCGATAATGAGATCTAATAGTTGGAAACTGAAGCTTGACTAATTCAAACTATAAATAGGGCACTTTAAAAAAAGGCAAATAAGGAGATAATTAAGCATTAAAAGAACATCTAGAGACCTGATATTCTCCTCATCACTTAAGTTTTTTACATGAAGAGCAGAAATCTTTCTGCACATGTTGTAAGCTCAGTTACTGGACCTAAACAGAGCAGTCACTGCATGAAGTTCTGTAACTGTAAAAGTTATACCAGAGATCATTTTAGAAATTCAGAATGGCTGCTCGTGGCCTAGCTATGAATCTACGTACTTTAAAAACAGTGGTTTTAACAGTGTTCGGGTCTGTTGGTTGACAACAGTGTTTTGTGTCAATATTGACTCCATTCTGAGCTACAAAATACTACACTGCCATTGACTACAATTAGTAAGGCTAAGTAAATGTGTTCCATGTTGTTTGTGACCTCAGACACTAACTTTATGGAAGGCTATTTCACAGATATTTCACGATTAATCATCTGTGCTTTTACCCTGCAACAAGTCAGACTGGTGTGGAAATACGAAAGGGAAAGAAGCCTTGCAAGTTTAAAAATGTGCCAACCAAAAGAATAGAAAAAACAAAACAAAACTCAAGGTGAAAGGTTGGACCACATTCTAAAAATACTGCGAAAGAAGCCTTCACTGAGAGGAAGCTTTATAAATTCTACACTATCCAGAATGCTGGCTAGCTGATGCGAAGGAAGCAGGTACAGTATGTACCACCACTTTTGGTATCAAGAGTCTGCCTTCCTGCCTTATGCATCTGCCAGACACAGTGGGGAGGGCAATAAGTAACTGGAAAGCCAGCTGTGATCCTGGCTATGGAGTGGACAGAGTGGCTCCCACAGCAGAAGTAAACAGTACCAACTACTGCAATTAGGAAAAAACCCAAAAGACCTGGGGATGAACAGCAGCAGCAGGGAAAAGAATTGCTGGAGGAAAAACTGCTTGTGTGTTGGGTTTTTTTGTGCCTACTTTGGGTAAAGCATAGAAATGCCCTGTAAATGTGGGAGCCAAGTCCTCCCCAGGCCAGGGGAACAGCTGAGCAGCCACACACATGTGCAAGCTGGGCCTGGGAGCTCACGGATGCTCAGGCAGGGACCAGGCACAGTCAGAAACACTGCAGCACCAGCTCCCATTCCCACCAGGAAGCACAGAAAAGGTACAACCTGGGCCATGCAGCACGGGAGTGAGTGACCGTGGGGCAGAGTAACTCAGTGGCCAGCAGGGGAGCGAGCACAGGGCCACAGAAATGCATGAAACGCAGTTTGCATCCAGAAAAGGAGTGTGTGTGGAAGACAGCTGAGGACAGAAATGAGAGTGTCTTGTAATAAACATAGACTTCCCCCTCTTCTCCCTGCAAAATCCCAAACCTGTTTGTCAGAGGGCAAAGCACAAAGTTTTATTTGCTCCTGGACCTCTTGTTCATTGTTGCTCAAGTACCCCAGGAATGTAACACCTGACAAAAGTTTACTTAAAACATCTTTATTTCCATCAGAACTGCTTCCCCTTCAAAAAGAAAAATTCCACTCTTCTTGTCTCCAACCTAATTCACCTCTCACTGGCCAACAGTCCTTGGCCTTTCCTATTTGTCAAACACTAAATCATCTCAGCAAGGAAGTACCTGGCTCTCACCTTGCCCCCACCTCCAGTTTTTGTTCCAATGTCAGTGATATGTCCTTCCTCCTTTGCAGCATCCTTTTGTGCTCAGCTAAGCTCACTCCTCCTCCTTTCCCACTGCCTCTGTCAGCACTCATGCTCTACACTAGAGAGCCTGGGCATCACAAGTATTTGAGACCCCTCAGAACCTGAAAATAGCCACAGCACAAGCGCATTCCACTTGCCACAGCTGGTGAAACTCTGACCTTGTGTTGCAGCACGTAACTGAGCAATTCCAATAAAGTGGAAGGAAACACAGCACTTCCCGTCAAAACAAACTCTCCATATTTCATGAGAAACGGGCCAAATGCTTCACAAGGGGTGCAGGAGATGGGAGGGAAGATTTAGCACACTGTATTTAAGAGTAATTTTCTTTAGTTAAAAACAATAGCTAGGAAAACCAAACCAGCTAGAGCTTATTTAAAAAAAAAAAAAAAAAAAAAGTATAAAGCCAGGGTCTTCCCTGCTCCCTTCCTTAAAAACAGAAGTAACTCCTCACCCTGCCCCACCCCCTCCTCAGTCCAAGAACTTAAGCAGCCTCATGCTGACACTCACGCAGGTGTGCTGGCAGTCTGATGGTGTCTTCCTCCATCCTGATCGCTTGAGGCACTGGGACATGTAGTGGTGATGAAGTGTAATTTGGTACCGGGCTCGCTGGAGGTGTGTACGAAATTCTTTCTTGCTGTTAAAAGAAAGCAGGGGGAGAGGGAGAGAAAGAGAGAGGACAACGTGAACTTTGGAACAGGGGTGTGAAACCATGGCAGAGGAGGGGGAAGTGGGTGGAAGGAAGGAAGTGTGCGCCTGGTGATGTGAGCAGCACTAGTGATGCACCAGCTGCCCAGGGAGCCACAGAGCACAGACAGAACACTGGTGGCCAGCGCTGCCCAGTGTTGCAGGGGGCCCAAGCACCTTTTAGGGTGGTGGGTTTAATTTTCAAAAGGTCCATGAAGTTTCCAAGGGTCTTCTCAGAAATCTGCCAAGGGAGGAAAGGGGAAGTGAAATGCAAGTGGGGAGACCCCAAGGGTTTTATGTCAGTGAAAATCTGACAGCACCTCCATGATACATGCATGAGTACCACTGAAGTGCCAAAACCACTTAATCTTACACAAACAAATCAGTCATGATCTGAACAAGGTAAGTATTTAGCACTATACTCCTACCATTTTAAAGACATCAATAACTTTTGTCATTGCTGCAGAAAAACACATCGCTAAAGACTAATCTATTAACCATCACGTAACGTAGTACTTTTGTTTTTGCTAACTGAGTTACTATTACCATATTTGAAGTAGTTTAACTTGCAACCAAATACAGTCAAATAGAGTTGAAGGCCAATTTGTAAATGTTGTACTAGTTTCTTAATTGTCACAGTTAGGTTTTTACTTATGAAAATGCCTGACAAGAGATCTAAGACTGAAACTTCATGCGATCTGACAGGAAAATTCTTCCATATCTTAAGCCTCCAAATATGTACTCCAATCATAGTACAAAATATACCCTTTGTAAATAAACATAGCCACAATTTTACAGGAACATAAAAAAAAACATTCTCATATGCTTCCTGGAAGGCAATGCATGTTATTCTCCAGAACCATGCTACTGACATGTAATAATGCCAGTGCAAACAGTATGGATTTACATCCCTGCACATACAGAAGCAGAAGGAGGTACCGTAATTTCTGTACATTTGCAGGACGGTACGAGGGCAGCCTCTCACCCTAACCTCGATCTCTGGCAAATGGAAAAGACAAATTTGGTGCTGGACCAAAAGAAGGTAATTGCTTCCATGACAAACCACAGCATTATCACAGCCATGAGACAGGAAAATAGGCTGACAGAGGCACCTGCAGAATGTAATTTTAGCACGTTTACCGCCAAAGGGAAGAGGAGGCTTTGCAAAAAACTCTGCAGGCAGATTAGGTGACATGTCCAAAAATAAATGGGACACCTAGAAAGTCTTGCAGCCACCGCTTCAAAGCAAGTCCAGTTCATTCTTTTGCAAGGTGCTGTTTGCTGCTCAGGAGCTCAGGCAGAACCAGAAGTTTAGCCTCAACATCAGGAGTCCACCACAACACACTATAACCACATGGCACGGAAGATTAAGAGCATGTGGAGGTTTAGACAGAGTGAGAAGACAGGCCTGTTCCACTCCACCATCACTTTGTTATTTCTGCAAGTATGGCTTCTGTGGCTGTCAGCTCAGTACTTTTTAAGGAGAAATTATTCAATATTATGTTCCTGTCTCCCACAAACTCAAGTTTCTTTCTACTCATCACTGTCCAGGCCACAGCAACCCATTAGCTTGCATGAATTCAGTTTTTCGTAGTTGCTGAATGGGGATGTTCATTGTGACGTGACAAAAGATGCACCTCTGGAGCTACAAGGAAGGCATTACTCCGTTTTCAATTTACCCAACTTCCTCCCCGACCCAAACAGGCTGACTCTGTGCTTCCCGTTCCAGAGGTGCAGCTCTCCGTGCCCATCTGCACCTCTCACCCCGGAGGGGAGGGAGACTAGGCACTTCCCAGCATTTCCTGCTGCAATCCACAGCGCAGATAATCGAACCACACTGCAGCTGCTCGCTTTGTTCATGGAGATATTTATAAAAAGAGGAACACTTCTGAAACACAGCCACACAGATGCCTGCCTCTGCAAACAGGCACTAGAGGATAGGTAGGTGGGATACCTGATGTCCTTTTCCTCCCTCCTGAAGAATGCAGGATACAGTCCAAGCTCAGGTCACATTTCATGCTCACTGAATCACCAGTGCAATGACAAAGTGGCTTCAAAGGGTCTCCTCACTGCCCAAGAGCAGGTGGAATATGAAATTAAATCCAGAACCTGTCCACTTCCCTCAAGACCCAGGAGGTGCTGTATCAAACTAAGACATTATGCTTCCAGTATGTGCTGCCTTTACTGATCAATCTCCTAAAGGCATACCAGAATTTGATTTATACCATGACAGCTTCATTGATATTTACTGTTACAAAGAAATGTATTTGATTCATTGTTTCCTAGTATTCATAAGGACAGGACAGCCAAAACCAAACAAGATATGGAACTGCAGTTACTTTTCCCACACATCTTGGATGTCCACAATACTGTGTGAATTACTATTTGCAGAAGGCATTTTACAAGGCACGAAGGGGAGTTAGCGATCCAACTCCTATTAGTGCCTTTGAAATGCCCTCTCTTGCTAATCCTGCATTTTTCTGTCAGCACCTTTAGCCTAAATATCAAAGCAATTTACAGACATTAGGTAAGTCTTTTTCTTTTTATTAGACACACAGACAACCTGAGTTACAGCAAGAGCAAAGCTCAAATGAGCTAAGTAATTTCAGAGTTAAGCTGTCTTGAAAAAGGACAGCATGTGCTTCTCAAGGGTAATACATTTAACAATTGCATGCTGAAAGAGCTGCCCTTGTAACTGTCCTGGACAGATTTCCAAAAGGTGTAGAATGGTAATGGCACAGAGAGGTCAAGACACTGGGCTTGTGGAAAAAATTAGCTTAATCCCTGTATACAGCATGGGGCAGTAACGTGGCTGGCAGCAGAACTGCAAACACCAGTCTAGTTCTGCAACCTGCCCCTGCTCTGTGCTCAGCCACACGCAGTGCCCAGCCTGCACAGTCAATGCACAAGATCACTCGTGCTCCTCCAGGCTTCCTGAGGCTTTTTAGAGTCACGTTTCCAGGAGGTACCTATTGTGTTCACACCACTGAGAACGGATTGCATTAATCTTCACACCTCCAGAACTGCCCAGTGCTTCTCGCTGTGGGATCCACCAAACAAAAACGTGACTTCTAAGGTTATGCAACCAGATACTCTGCTACTAAGAATTTTTCTGAAAGCATTTCCTAACTAGTCATGTTTAATATTGCCCTTTGTATTAAGGCCAAGAATGGTAGGCTTGTTCAAGCCACAGCTTGGGAAGAAGGATAGGTAGTGCTGGTAGAACCTGCACAAACCTTGCTTGTTCTTGAGCAAACAGCCTTGCTGCAGCTTAATCTACTGGTAAAAGAAACTAAATCAATACACATTTGATGTGGTCCTTTGAGATTTTTGGTGATGAGTGCTAGGAAAGAGCTAGGTACTACCGCATTCCATATTTGCCACCTGCCTGGGGACTCTATAAACATCTAAACCTACAAGTGACCAAATGCTCAGCTCCAAACAATTACCAGCTAAGAAATTTCAAAAGAGCAACTCCCGAGCATTTTGCCAGTAGCCACAAAGAGGTGACTAAAACAGATGACATATTGCTTGCTGTCATCATTTTTGATCAGTTTCTTCAGCTCACAGGGAGTCAAGAAAGTTTCTCCATGAAATTTCATGTTGCTTACAGTAATTGAAGAGCTACATAAAGTCAATTTTTATGGAAGGCCCTCCCTGGGGTTTACTCTGGTGGCTGGTGCTCCAAGAGAGCCACCTGGACAACCAGCCAGAGAGAGTAGGACATGCTTTCACCTGCCCAATTGAGCAGAGACAGGCTAAAAATCAAGAGAATCCAAGGGTTCTTTCTCTTTACTAAATATTCAGCTGCTGAGAACGCCATAGATCAAACCATCCTGTCTAAATCAAAAGCTATACTGACCATGACTATGTAGTAGGCGTGTATGTAACAGCTGACTAGACTCCCAAAGCCATCAAAGCACACACTGATTTCACTTTGAAGAATTGGGGTACACTCTTTACTGACAAAATCTACCTGAACAGAATTCTCTCTGTCAGAAATACAAATAATTCATATTGCTAAAATAAAAATACTAATTAAAAAATCAAAGTATGAAAATTAAATTTAAAAGATGTCTAACAGTTGAGGATGAGGTTGAGGGAGGCTGCAAATAAAAATAGCTTCAGGCTTTTAATATAATTGCACCCTTCTAAACTCCAAAGCAACAGCCTTGCAATGTGATAGCCTTTTTGTCCCTTTACTAAGTTCACTCAGATGGCAGGCACAAAGAACATACATATTTTTGTAGAAACGAAAATAAAATATATAAGAAAGTCTGCTACGCAAGCTCTTATGTTATCCCAATGACATGATTATTTCAGTAGCTGGATAGGTGATACAGTAAAACTACCTTTTTTAATTGATAAAGCGAAGAAATGCATTACCTATGCAGCAGTTTTCAGGAAACCAAAACAGCCAATGTGGTCTGCAAATACCTCATGCTAGACAGAAAAGGCAGCTGACCCTAATCACTGCATAAAAACTTTCTCCTATACTGCACATAATGATACCATATAGGGAGAAATGAACTGAGAGTGAAAGCTGACACACATTTCCCTCCCAGGACGCTGGCGTACTTGTGCCATGAAACGACAAGACGGGCCAAGGGACACGGGAAAAGAGCAGGAGATTCAACTAAGTTAATCCTTAGGGAAGCAAGTCAGGAGAAGAGGAAAGGGAAGGAAGGTAGATGCACTGTTCAGCAGTGGTTTGTATGCAATACCATAGCTGGATATGAAAGTCCAGAAGACCACTATGAGATGAGTTACAAGGTCTAACACTGGGAGCAGGAAGGAAATCAGAGCCCTCAGTGGACTGTATAGCACATCTGGGGACTTCGGTCAGTGTTACAGTTTGCATACTCCAACTTCTGCCAGGGACAAAGGTTCAGGCTCCAAAAAAAGCCAACTAGAGCTCTGCAGTAACAGGGTATGAATTAAACTCTCCACTTCCCTCCCTTCCCCCAGCTGCTGTCGTCTTCTTAATTTCCATGGCAGACATCTCCTAATTTTTGATCCCATTAATATAGCAATTCACGTCAAATCTATAGCAGCATAATCAGCACACTATCAGTAATTAGAGAAATTAAAACAAACACAGCTCTCTGGAATGGACCTTATGCAAAGCAGCACTGGGAAAAGATTAACATCTCGTTTCCTGGGCAGAGAGCAGAGATTGTGTCAGTAACCTTTGCAATTTTGTGAAGTTCAGTTCCTCCCTGACTCCTCCCTCCAGCCTGTCCTCCCTGCTCAGGGGCAGGTGATGGCTCTCATGCCTCAATCCTT
This sequence comes from Corvus brachyrhynchos, assembly GCF_000691975.1. NCBI lineage: Eukaryota > Metazoa > Chordata > Aves > Passeriformes > Corvidae > Corvus > Corvus brachyrhynchos. Next base: position 1,551,607 of record NW_008237265.1, read on the forward strand.
ACTCAAGCAAATAAAAAACAAACACAGAGGTGCCATGGTTCATCACAAAGGGAAGGGGAATGAGACAGTGGGGAAGCTCATGCTTCTCCTGCAGTGATTATAGCCACTGTCCTAATTAAATTAAAATTGTACAGACAGCAATATCAGTGCACTCAAGTGCTATGAAAAGACAGCTTGAGGAGGTCAATGTTGTCATTGAAAATGCCATGATATGGTTGCATTATTGTATAAGCACTCCAAAATATTTCAAATTAGCAAGTATCAAAGAAGCAAAAAACTAGCTGAACCACATGCTCAAAAAGTATTTCTTTGCTGCTAATATGGGGGAATAGAGTGTAGAACAGGCTGTGAGAAGATAGTATCAGGTAAAACTAGAAGATAAAACTAAGGCAAAAAGCTCAGTACGATTCATGAAAGGATCAGTCATTTATATGTGTAAGAAAGAATTTTACCTGTAAATATCCCAGCTAGACAGCAGAAAATACATGAGAGGCAGATTCTGGTTCAGAATTTGGGAGTGGAATCATCATACTCCAAATAGGAGTAAAGCCTTATCTATCCACCCACCCTTCTGCAGCAAGGCTCCAAGAAGAGGCAGTAAAGCTGGGACTTGGCCCCCCTGACCCACTACTTCAAGGCAGAAGTCAACCATGGATTCAACTGCCTGCGATTAAGAAACTATCTGCCCCCAGCCCTTTTCCACATGCAACTCCCAAACTTGCATTATGGGGTTGTCACTGCAACACTCCTCTGAAGAACTTGCTACTGACCTTTGTTTAAGCAGGGCATGGAGAAAGGTGGGCCACTGCTGTGACCCACAAGGGTCCCTCTGGCATCTGTATCATGATTTGTTGGTACACTCACTCCACACAAAGCACCACAGAAGGCTCAAGAGAGACAGTTAATTGCACAGCTGGGAAAAAAAATCCCACATGAGGCTTTGAAGTGCTATGGCCAGTGAGTAAGCAGCAGGGAAGCAAGGAAGGCAACAGAGAAGAACTTTCCAGGCTTAGCTACACATCAGAGATATTTCACTGCACTTTTTGTGTTCTCTTTTCTAAAACAGGCAGGGCTGGGGAGCCTCATCTCTGTAACATACGGTGGTTGTACAACCCTGCCTGTGTGCGTGGGAATTAACACCCTGAACACCCTTACTGCAGTCATGTGCTCATTTCAGGGCAAGATTCCTGGAGGCCATGAAACTGAGATGGGAAGACTAAGGGGAAACATGGTGTACAGGGAGCTGCCCTCTCGTGTTATGGGAAAGCTCCTCTTCTGCATCTCAGGGCTGGCACGGCACAAGTGTTTTTACTTGGTTGCATTATTGAGCTGTCAAAGTCACAGTGTTACTATGCATTCAAACACATATCCAAGGACAATCATAATTTCTGATCTTCCTACCACGGATGTGCACTGCTTTCTGAACATTTCTACTGAAGCTACAATTACTGTGAACAGGATCCTTCACAACAGAGGATATCAAACATTTACATAGCACAAATCACAGGTCAGAACTGTCACACAGATGAGGTCAACTCATTCACTGTCCTGGGATATCTAATCGCCCATCAATTAAGTAGTGGAAAGATCACGGGAGAGTAATTCACATGAAAGTCATAGCTTCTTTTAACCCTCAGTCACTGACAGAAACAGAATTCCTGTGGAGATGCAACATCCTGAAATAACATTTTAAAAATACCACTTACAAATGTAAGAAATTACCCTTCTTGGTCCCTTTGCAAAGCTGGATCGTGCTCCCATCTGTAACTGCAAAACTCTCCTGTGATTTTTTTTTTTTAAATAGTGTTTCTGGTCCAGATTTTCACTGGTGGAAGTAAAATCCACATACAAGCCTCAGTCTCTCTCTTATCCAATAACTTAAGCTTACTGTCTCTCCTTATTATCTCCTTACTATTGGGATACACAGCACCCCTGCATTTCCACCACAGCATCTCTCCACATTTCAGGCTTCTAGCAGACCTTCCATGAAAAAGGATATGCCAAATGCCCAGAGAAACCCAGGAGTGCCATGAGGAGGTCTAGTGCTACACCTTACAGTTTGTTGCTCCTGAAGATTCAAGTAGTGCCACAGTAACCCAGCACACACAGCATGACAGGGAGTGTGCCACATCCCCTTGTTCCAAAACACCTCTAAGTAGGTAAAAACAATTTTCCAGAGAGAATCTAGGCCAGTCTGGGAATAGGATAGCTATAATAAGGGCTGCTGGTAAAAAAAACCGGGTATATCTACTTCAGAAAAACTAAACAGAATCCTCGATGAGAGAAGACAGCCAAATAAAATACCCATTCTCAAAGACTGTCTTAATAAGCTACTCCAGAAGCAAGAGATCATTGATGTTTGCCACTATAAAATATCACAAAGATTCAGATTATTCAACTCCCAACACATTAAATGCAGAGGGAGTTCCTAGAAAGGGCCATACTTGCGCTGACCTTGACTACTGTACAGAAACTGAATATGGAAGAAACATCAAATTACAATCTTCCTCTCCCCCTATTCTTTCACCTACTCCAGCTACTTACTTCAATGTGAACAACATTAAGATCAGTGTGACTAGAAAAGGAAACTCTAGTTGACAAAGGAGAGTATATATAAAACAGCTGGTAGGATTTCACTTAGAATATTGCATCCTGCACATTTGCAGGCTCTTCATTCTGCATCATACACACACCCCCCAAATGTATGCAAGACAGGCACGTTTTACAAGATCAAGCTTGTAAGGAAGGACTAAAGGAACTACTGAGGTGGACACAAGAAATGACAGATACAGCCCAACATCCAAAAGGAAATAAAAACAGAGGAAGAGAAGGTAACCTAGAACACACACTGCAGAAGGATAAGCTAATAAGAAGTTGTGATTAAAACATAAAGATGCATTGGGAGACCACTGAAAGAAGCCAAATTACATAAAAAGAAACAAAACCTGCAGCAGGTCAGCCTGTACAAAAATCAATTTTTTTTTAAAATAAGCTCTTTAGCAGCTTTTGTAAGGTCTCTCCAGTCAGCAGTCTAATGGTTTGAAAATGCAAAGAACAAGAAACTGAACTTTTTGCTGATCATCAGACACCAAAATACTACTTAGAAAAAGAAAACAAACCACCTAGGGGATAGCTTGAAGCACAGTAAAATCTTTTATTTCCTATAAAACATGGTCCTTCCAGCACAGGACCATCAGGATTGGCAGAACTTTGAGCGGAGTTTTTAAATATATTGGTACAGAAACAGCTGGTCACGGTACTGCATATCTGATCCAAAAGAAGAATATATGTGCTTTCATACGTGTTTGAAGAGAAGCTGAAGCTCCCAAGCAAGACATACTTTTAAGAAGTGGTAGATGACAGGAAAAGAGTAGAGCCTGAATTCAACAGTATGGTCTATATTCCATGGACAATGACAGGGTCAAGTGATGGCTCTTTATTAAATGCTTTCTCCTCCATTAATGCTGCACACTCTAATGATTTGACCATTGCTGTTAACAAATCTGCCATGTCCCTGCCTGGAGCTAATAAGTAATGAACTAAGCGGGTGAATATTCTGTTGCATAAGGGGAGCTATTAGCAATCCTTTCCCAACTGCTCTGAAAACAAGAGATGCCTTCCAGGTACGACCTGTCCATGTGACAGGGTACACCCCACACAGACCTTACTCCTTCACTCTGGAAATTCCAGGGGCACACCCAGCACTCAGAAGAGGAATAAGAAGAGGATCACCTCCTGTATAGTAGTGCTGTACAGGGCTGGGCAGCAGATGCCAGACAGCAAAGCACAGCATAAAACAAGCTCCACAGAAGAGGTTTGAAGAGAAACGGTGAAGACACAAGTCTGCTGTTCCCAGACCTGCTACTGACTCTCCAAAACAACTTGTGGCATTACCACAGCCCTCACTGCCTTGGTTGTGCCAACAGGACAATGGGATAAATGCTGAGGCCCACAGGTGTGTCAAGTCCTGTGACAAATCTCAGTTTAGCTGCTTTCCTTCTGCCATAGCTTTTCCTGTTCGTTAAGTTCCCCAATTGTTTTAATTGTTCCTTTCAACTTCTGCATTGCTTTTTGTTCTTCCTCAAATTATTATTTTGTTTTAGCTCATAATCCTGAGGCATTGGTCATGATGTTGTTCCTGGCAGAACAGAAGTGCTGAAGTTTCACTCTGGTTATCTTTGGCTTGTTTTCACAACTAAGCATTGCTGGTTCACATCTGAATGGACACTGCAGTGAGAGCCACTCCACCCTTACCGTAAGACTGCTTCTGACCTGCAAATATTGCCTCACTACAGAAGTGAGAGGCTTGGGAACTGAGCCAGCTGAAATAAATTTCAGACATCTTTAAAAAGAAGAGTAAAGTGCTAATCTTGAGACCATTTTAACTCAAGCTGAATGCTTCTTCATGCTCCTTACTGCTACACTATTTAAGTATGTCCTATAATACCTTTAGCACTTTCTTGCAATAAAGAGAAGTGTTATTACACTCACCTCTACAAGTGGAGGGACCAAAACATAAGCAATTAGGTACCCATTCAGGGTACAGAGGCTGAGGAAAAACCTACTTTGACACCTTAGAAAACAGTATTTTCTCCTATTTGGCTCTGAACCCCACAGTTAGGACTTGACATTTATACAGTGACAGCACTCAGAAGCAAACAAACACAGGGCCATTGCCCAAAGTGTTCCAGAAATAGTGGATGAGCTCAAAGCCAAAATAGTCAAGACAGTGAAGCACCAGAGGAAGGGCCTGTTTGAATCCTAGTTTAGGGTTAGGAACAGAGGTGCAGGAAGAAGCAGCAAGTTACCTAAATCCCATTTCAACCCTCTACCCACAAGGCCATGTTTCTGAGGTTGTGCTGCTGCTCTAGAAAGAGAAGGATGAACTACAAGAGACAAAATGACGTGGACAACTCGCAAAAGCTCTCAGAATGCATCATTTCATTTTGCATTTTAGCACTGATTTTAAACACCCTCCTCATGGGAACTTCTGATTTCTAACGCTCCTCCTTGTCAACGCATTGACTGAAATCTCTCAGCTCACAAGTGGCAGCAGAGATGGCCTAAATCAGAAGAGAGCTTCAAACCCGTTCCAGAAACACATCCCTCCTTTGCCTCAAGAATCAGGACAGAGGCACTCCAACCCTTCCCATGGTTATGCAATGGCACACATCCATTTGGGAAGGCAGGTTTCCTCAGCCATCCCAACTCACAGCTACACAATCTTAAATACCAGCACAGCTCTCTGCTGGTACAAGCAAAACAGGGGGATATCAATCACCCCCAGTTAATCAAGCAGGGTGTGTTTAACACCAGAGCTGAGCTGTGAGACTGTCAGAGGAGATGGGAGAAGGAAAAAAAACCAAACCTGCTTAAAAGAACCACGATAAAATGCTTCTTCTGTTCCTACAGCCAAGAAGGTGACTGAGACAATATTCCCAGCATTTGAGGACACACATGTTCCTTCCAGCAAGCACCCAAGCCTCTTCCACCACAGGCCCATCCCCACAGTCCACCTCACACACAGCAACAGCTGAAGTTTTCATTAGGAGAAAATTAACCTGTTTTTTTTAAGCTGGCAACAAGGACATAAGACTTTTCCTGGCATTTCTCCTGTTTATACAGGACCTGCCAAACCGGTTGTGTGATTTTTATACTGCTTTCTTTTCCACAAAGTCCTTCGAAAGGCAGAATAACAGAAAGCAACTAAGGAAAAAGTTTAGTTATATAGGTCCAAAGATCAACCCTTGGTAACACAGTTGAAAAATCAAAAATTAACCTGAATCTTCCTAAATTTATTTTGACTATCCAAACACCATAGTTGTTTACATTTATTATTAAGACTGTGTTGAAGTAGAACAGCTGTTTTGAATAGTGGAAGGCAGTCCCATTTAAAATTGTTTAACAGCTAAAGAGATAAGTTACATGGCAGATAAAATGGGAAACTGAGGAACAGAGTAGTCAAATGAGTTGCTCAAGGTAAGCTGGGGCAAAGATCAGGTCTTCTGAGCAACCAGCTGGCTTCCTGTGTATTTGGCCCTGTTACCTCTACATTACACGAGTCTAATTCCCAACCAGTGCTGGGATATGGATGCCTGAACTCCAAAAGCAAACAGTTCTGAATCCCAGAAACTGATGCCACTTTATCCTCCTATAAGGCACTAGGCAGAAAATTATTCATCACTGCCTGGCTCTAAGTCTGCTGCCAGGGGTCTGAAGACCAAAAGTGGTAACAAATGTTAGTAAACATTTCCCTCAGTACATGCAATCTAGCTAAAATCAAAATGTTACACCAAAAATAGCCCTTTAAATTGCTACATAGGGTTTTTTTTTAACGTTGAGGATACTTGTTGTGTTTTGGTTTTTTCAGAATAACAATCTTGAGCACAGCAGCACACTGTGCTGCTACACTTTCCACTTGGCCTTTGATTCAGAAGAAATTTCTGTTTGGATATTAATTTTGCTGTCTACTTGCAAAACCTGAAGCAAAATTAAAAACAAAATGCAAGTTTAGCTTTCTGCTTGGAGTGCTCTTGTCTTGCTCTAATGTCAAAATTAACCCCCAGAACAAAAACTAAAGCTACAGACATTTAAAAAAAAATTTAAAAAAAAAAAAAAAAAAATTGGAGTTTTCCAAACCAGTCACCCCCCAGAACCTCGGGTGCCCCACTGTTTGCTCAGGTGTCCCTATCTCCTCTGATGGCACAGGAAGCTCGGCCTTCCCCCCGGCACAGCGATGGCTCCGCTCACTCACCCGCGAGGCCACCAAGCACACACGGAGCTGCCACTCCATGGCCCTGGTTTAACTGACACGGCAAATACTCATTTTCACTGGGCTGTATAATAAAGGATGAGATAAAACCTTGAGCAAATAAACGGGCAAAGTTCGAGCCTCCAGCTGCTCCTCACGGGTAACTCTGAGCTGACACACCTGCTGCTTTGGCAGCTGGGTTAGCTCCCTAAGGCTTGGGCTTTGCAGGGCTGGGTGATGTGCTTACACAGGATCTGCCTGTCAGCCAGAAAGATCCCAAAGTGATTTACAAACAATTTATGAGGGATTTACAATCTCACTGCACAGCAAGTGAATGGGCACCACTCCTTACACACCTGCAACCAAAAAAAAAAGAAAAATCATTCACCAGATTCCAGTTACACCAGAAAGCTGAGAGCCCTTAAAATCAGCTTAAATGAGAACAGCCAGCCCTCCTAACCCTGACAAGCCCCAGAGAAACACCACCCCTAATGTCTGTAAACTGCCTGAGCGTCCAGCTCCCTCAGTGGCCACCATGGAGGAATTCAACAGTAATATCTGCATTCATAACCACATACCAGTGCAAGAAAGGATCCCTCAAAACAGACTGGATGCTTATAACTCATGCGCATCAGACTTCATAGGCATAGTGAAACCATCCCACAGACTCCTCCTCTACAGCCTGCATCCTTGAGCTGCTTTCAGGCTCAGACAGATGGACATCCCACTGATGGCAAGTGTGATTCTTCACACCAGGAGAATCCAATCGGAATTAGACACTGGGCGCGTGATGGGATGACATCCACGCAACAAACTGCAGTTGTCATGCAACTACAGACCACTCTATTTGCCTCCTGCCTTCAATCCAGTGCTAAAATTACATAACTCTGTGAGCCACAACAAAAAATAAAATGTACTTTTTAATTTATTTAGCTTCTCCTCTTCCTAGCCCCATCCAGACTGGAATCGTAGTACAATGATCCAAGGCCCCAGAATGGAAACATTAAAGCTACTAATACATTTAAAAGCAGAGTAAGCCTGGTTTGGATGGAAACTTAAAACTTTTTATTGGCTTAACTGATGTAGGTGAAAGAGTGGACAAGCTCTCAAGCAAAGCTCTGCTGTCTTTCAACACATGCAGGCATATATGTACATACACTTATGCTATAGATGCATATTACTACATATCTCCATTTCAACTTTAATCTTAATGCCAAAAATTATAGTATTAATCAGAAACATGTGCTGAAACTCACCTCAACCTGCAAGCATACAAAAGTAAATGCAAGATCTTAATATTTGATGCTGCATGAACTAAGTTAAAAAATACCCTGTGAGCAAGCATGTACATTCCTAACTGACAAGAACTAGAGGTTTTGCTGAACTCTGAAAATTGCAAACATGGAAAACAGAGATACTGGTATCTTCAGGGAGCAGAACTACCTGTTCCTATTACTTGCAATACCTGGCTGGTGACACAATCCGTGATACCTTGCAGCATGATAATACCCCTGGCCATAGCTAAGCCTGTAATTACAGAACAGATGAAAAAAAACCACACCAAAAAAACATCAGTCCTGTTGGGAGATGCATATACCACCCTTGGCACATCAGAAATTATGATCAGATGTACATACAGCTCCTAGTTTGGAGACAGAATGAGGAATCCTGTTACTAAGAGACAGGTAAAAATTCAGGGGCACAAACTCTTTAGTGCAGGGGAGAAAAGAAAAATGGGAAACAGTGCTATCTCACAGATAAAGCAGAGAACAAGAAAAATAATCAGATCTCACTGTTGATGATGGAAAGGAAACACAAGACACCCATGAGAGCAAGCAAGAGGAAACACCACAAGCCCCCTTGTCTGTAGAAGCAGCAAAGACTTATCTTCAAGAGCTGTGAATGTCAGAAGAAGCATAAACACCTTGCTTGTGTTGAAGGTGGTGGGGCTTCTTCCACCCCCCACCATGGAAATACAAATTCTAAGGGCACTAGCTATGCAGACTTCAGAAAAAACTGCAAATCCAAATCCTCAACAAGCCCTAGAGAACAGTCCTAGAGATGAGAGGGAGAGATGGAGTTTTCACTATTCAGAATACAGGTGCTATTAATATAATGAAGGCAGGGGTTTTTTTCTAAAAGAAAACCATTTTATTCCACCCTCACACCCTAGCAACATTAGTCCTTTTGATTAAACAAAAATTGGAAGATTTCTTTTGGCCAGCCAACACCAGCTGCATCTGAAACATTGCTTAGATAAAGCCACCTCCTTTCTTTACAGAGATGCAACTCAACACCAATACTGTTACACAAGTCATTACTATGCAAGGGGTCATCTAGAAGTTCCTTTGTCCTGTATTTACTTGAATTAATTTATCTCAATACTCATGAGAACAGACATTGCACCAAACATATAGCATGGCATTGATCTCAGAAGTGGTGTATCAGCCCAGGACAACCATCCAAAAAGGTCATCCTGAAGTCAGTGTTGGCTACTAAATATTACATCCGTGCTAATAAATGGGAGTCAAGCTGTAATTGCTTCCTTTGAATTTACACTGGACCACAAATTCCCGTTCACCCAAAGCCCAGGGTTTCATGAACAATTGCAGGGATTTAACTCCTGTTCCTTACACCAGGAGTTACAATCCCAAAGCATTTTAGGCAGAAGGGAATGCATGAATGCTCTTTACCCCCCCCAGAGCGAAGTCCAGGAGCTTACCTGAAGCCACTGGGGGCCCAAACCTAGGCAAAAGTGACCCTCAGGGTAGGCAGAGGCATTTGATTAGCTACACACAGCTGCTGAGTTAATGGAACTGGGATGGCTTATGCTCTACTATCTTCCTAACTGGAGCTTTGGCAACAAGGAGTTTAAACCACTTCAGCTCAAGAAGAAAGCAGCATTCTAGTGGAGGTAAGGATGCGCATGCAAACAGGAAAGGGAATAGCGGGGACACTGGAGTTACCAGGTATATTGCCAGAGCAGGGAGGACAAATCTTTAGTCAGTCTTTCAAGGTGTTTGGTTTTTTCCTACTAAATGATGCTATTTAAGGCATGCAAACTACACCACTATTCAAAAACAACAACAAAACCCCCACACCACACTCCCCTACCCCAAAATATCTAGCACAAGTGATACAATCTATGTTTTCATATATTATATACCCTTTTGACATATCTATGTTCTCCATATCCACAAATTATTCAACTTCTGCCCGCCAATTTGTACAGCAATGATGGTAATCCCAGGTGCAAGTGCTTTGTTCCCTGACACAGATTTACAGGGCAAATTGTATCATTAAAGAACATTATTATCCACACGACTATGTTTTTCTTTGTATTTTTCTCTACCTATAAATTTCGGACATTTGTTTCAGAGAACAAGGGAAAAACAAAGAAAAAAAGCTTTCCTTGCTTGTACACACAGACACCAAATCTAGGCCAAGAGTAAATCCTCAGCATCCAGAAAGACAGGATTAATTTCTAAACATAAGGCAGTACTTGCCCATGCTAACTATCATTTAGCCACCCCAGTACAGATAGCAAAAGCCTAAATAAGCTTTCATGGGTGAGGACCAGGACCTGACTGAGCCTTGAGAGCAGACAGGGAAAGGCCACATGGATCCTCTCTGCACTGGAGGTTATGATTCTCTGATGCACCTATACAATGTTTGGCCAAAATGCCAACTCTGTCTTCAGAAAAATTCAGGCCTATATATAAAACAAAATCCATACTGATTATTTCATGTGATATATGAGCACATTAAGGATGATCGTACAAACTGTAGATCTCACATGCTGTTTCACTGCTTTTATTTAGCTAGACTATAGCAATATAATTCTTTATTCAAAGACCTTTGAAGCCAAGGGGGGAAATCTTACAGGAAAAAACCCAACTAAACAAACCAGAAGTTATTTCTTCAGTTAAATTTTAATTGCACTGATGCAAGATCTCCTTCACCATTGTAAATCCCCGAAGTCTACCTGAACCTTGACCTCCTTTTCTTCAAGTTTCATGCAAAAAACAGGCTTTCAGACAACTTGGACTCTTCTTAATACCCTTACCACAGGACTGGCTGTTCACACTTCTCTTCATGGCTGCTGCAGTGTGTCTCATGTCACCCATGCTAAGTTAAGATTTCAGGTGAGGAATTAGCAGCAGGGACAGACAGACTCTCAAGAAGCTACAGGTGCTGCTCTCATGATGACATCATGTATAATGAAAAGTCACAGGAGAAATTTCCTGCCTCTCTCAACTGTGTCAAAACAGAACTTTATCAAATACAAATCCTGTCCAAAGTTTCTCGTCAGTTGCTCTCTGGAGGAAATATTACAACATATTTCCTTTTAAACCAGTGTCAGCTGCATCTGTCAAACCGCAAACATTTGATCCTGGAGTCCTTAATAAATGTTCAGCATCAGACAATTTGGGAGGCAACTAAACCATGGCACAAGAGAATGATTCCAGCACTGAAGGAAAAGCCTGTTGTTACATGACAGGTCACAGCTACCTCCCTTTGGACAGAGCTGAGAGAGAACCAGCCTGTCTCTCCCTAGGGTCATTCCGCTAACGCCCATGCTCCTTGCTTAATTCTGCCTCACGTCCTGCGCCACATCCTTCCTAGCAAAATATGAAATCAGCAGGAAACAGAGATGGTTTAGGGATTACACTGTGCTGCTCCTGAGTACAAGCCTGCTCATGGCCACAACAGCTAAATTTAGTACATAAGAGAGGGCCTGGAAGAAGGGACGCTCTGCGCCAGCCCATTTGGTCTTTTCCTCCCTCCCTTCCCCTGCCCTTTCAGGAAGCACAGTCACTTCCACACCAGGCAGCGAGGGGATGAACACTGAGCTGAGCAGATGCTGCAAGCACCTGATAGAGGGTAATGAACATTAACACACAGAGAACGTGCTGGAGCAGCAGAGGAGCCATTGTTTGAAGGGAGCTGCACGGTGACTCTGCCCAACTGAGCTGGGATCATGAAATGCACCACGGCAATGAACTTCCTGATGATTAAAGCTGCTGGGGGCTAATTCAATTACCTGAACCTGGAACCCAGTCTGTAGGCAGATGGGAACGGCCCCTCAGCTGTAAAGCCCAAGCCACATGCCAAGGTTGTGTAAGTTCAACACAACTTAGGCTATGAAGGGGATGAGCTTCACCATTTAAAGAAAATGATAATGTTCTAACTTGCAATAAATCTGCTATCCAGAATACATTAAGGAAAAAAAGTCCCAAACTGATAATTTTGATTGAACTGGATTAGGAAGCAACTACAGATGCAAAGCTGAGCAAATAAGAGCCTTCTGCAGGCAGGTGGGGTGGAGGTAAAAGGGACAAATAATACGGTGATACATACTTGAGGCAGCACCTCTTCAGTGTGGATTAATTGCAGGAAGAACATTGTGTCTGACCAGGTTTTCAACCAGATTTCTCCAAGTCCAATAATGATAAGCTTCTATATCTACTTAAATTGATAAGAGCTTTCAGGACAGACTAACAGCAAAGATCTGAAGATAAGAAGAATACAGAGAAGTGGTTCTGTTTGCAGGTTACAAAAACAAGTCGTTACATCTACGGAAAAAAAAGTGTTTCTCCCAAAATCGGATATAAAAAATTATTTTTCCATTATGAAGGAAAGATCTATTTAAAAAAACACAGGGTTTCTTACATTTTTCCTGGGGAATGCCACATTCTATTTCTATGTAACAAGCATGCTACAGAGAGGCAACAGTACATGTGGTTATAAAAAAAATGGCAGGGAAACACACTAACTCATCTCATCCTGCTATTTCCGTATTTGTACATGAATTTATGTATTGCAAAGAAAGGGACTGAGTAAGTCTCATTTTAACCTTTCAACTTTTTTTTTTTTTTGCTTAACTCCTGCTTTATTTCTGACGTACATGCTTTAAAGTTAACACATCATCATGTGGGTGAATGTCTAAAAACTGTCTTGTGAAATGTCTGGAATTAATATTGTATATATGTAGTGAATATACCAGTACTCACATTAATAGAAAAGTTAGGATGTTAAAGGAACACATAAAAACGTAAGAGTGCAGTTTGGAAAATGAGCTTAGAATACTTAGACCTGCAGGTCTTGTTAGATCCATAAAAAAATAGAAACTGTAAAATCTCAGCCTTGAAGTCTGATTCAAGTCCACTCACAGGATCTATACACACATTATAAAAAGAGTTAATTTACTGAGTGTTTTGATTCATCTATAGTAGTGGGAAAAGGCAATGACACATGGCTTTTCCTCCAGATTACTCCAGCATCTCCATATATAGGGCTCCCATGAAAATGTGAGAGTGGATAGGTTTGAACCCTGAACAAGGGGCAACACTTGTGCTCCCTCACTTGTGTGGGGCCACAATCCTGTCATCAGATTTGCACATGCAGTGTCCCACTGAAGTCACAGGCACAGAACTGCACCTACACAGATATGAATGTGGGCTCAGGAGTTTTGACTTCTGCACACCTGGGTCTGGGGAGGTTGGATGTTTTAATTCCATTTTATAAAGCAGAATAACTACAATTCAGGAAAGATTTGCAGAAGACAGGCTGTGCTTATGTATAAAGGAATTCACTTTACTGCCTTTCACCTCTGTTTAAAACAGAGGTTTCACCTCTTGCCTACAGAAAGCAAGCAAGGAGCACAGCTATTGCAGATGAAGCCACTGCCTGATTTTTATTCCAAAGTAGCTCCCCATACAGAGACAATTCTGGAATTGAAGTATTTTTGATCCAGAATAATTATGTTGCTAGTAATGTTGGCAATCTATTCCATGGTAACTGAAGTACAGCAGGACAGCCCTTCTAGAAGAACTAAGATGGCTATACACCCCCACAGACACTCACAGTAGCCTAGGCCGTAAAGAACACAAGATAGATCTGAATGCCAGCTAAAAACAGTGGGAGTCTTCCCAGTGACTTCAGTGGGCTTTGGCTGAGGCACCACGTAAAGGAAATTGCTTAATTCCTGTGTATTTTTAAAAAGGACTCTAAAAAAAACCCCAAATCATATAAAACTGAGCCGCAAGCCTGCAGGCGGTTCAGACACGAGTCATCCCCCAAACCCAGCGGGGCCCGCGTGCCTTTGTACAACTGCTCCTGGTGTGTGCACACCACATCTCTGCACCAAGAGCTGACAGAACTAACCATTAACCCTTGGCCTTCCCACTGACAGGCAGCCCAAAAGTCTCAAAGCTTGTTTAACCATGAGCTGCGCCTTGCTTTAAGCTACCATCCTCTTTTTTAACTTGAGCAATAGGAATTAACAGTGTGAATGGAGAACATTAAGGTGAGAATCACTGCAATTAATTCCTCCAAAAAAAAAAAAAAAATCCCTCCATACAATGTTTTGTATTTCCTGAGGGACTTATTTTGTAACTGTTTAAGCTTCAGCATCAGTGATTTTTTTTTTTTTTAAAGAATAAAATCTTTCCATCTAAAAATTCTAACCAGATGTGAATTTCAGACTTCCAAATTTGGAAATGTTCAGATCAAGAGCTGTTGTTCTACTCTTTCAGCTACAATCATCACTATAAACACTAAAGTTTTCAATTATTTCACCCTCAAGTCATTAAGATGCTCAACCTATATTTGGCCAAAATTAAGTGCAAGTCCAGAAGATCTCAGTAGACATTTACAGGACCTGGGCCTAAATCACAGAACCTTAGATGACAGAAGTTTTGTACAATTCTGGTAATCTGGTTATGAAGGTTTAACAAAATTTTTGATGCAAATCTCATGTATGGCAATTACCTGGGTGAGCTAAGAGTAAGTTTCAAAACTGGTACACGTGCCTCCCTTTGATTTGCATCACAAACTGTAGGTTTCTAATGGGGAGAGGTATCTTCCTTTCTTTCTTTAGCTGGGCTCTATTACTCTACTTTCTGACATGGTGCAAGGATGAGCAATCCCTTTCTGAACCACCAGTTCTGTCTGCCCTGTGCATCTCCCAGAATAAAAGAGAAAAATGAGAAAATATTCCTTGTGTTGTGGCTCGACATTTCTACTAACCATTTAACAAATTTAATTCAACCTTTTATTAAATAATTTAGCCATTTAAAAAATCATTATGCAGATGTTTTATTTGAATAAATCTTACCCCTTCTGGCTAAGAAATTAGATGTTAACCCAATGCCTACCAATTTGGTAGCACCTTTATGGCAGTGACCAATTTTTATTCTCATTCCATATGGCTGCGCCCTTCACCCATCTTTAGACATCAATTCACCCCCTTCAATCCTTTACAGATTTGCTTCTCTGTGAAAACAGTTATCTGCATGTTCCAAACATGAAAGACAACATCAGTCCATTGGTGCTGCTACTGGCTTGTGCCCATGATCTGTGGAACAAAATGTCTGAAAATTGCTGAATGCTGTACAATACAACAGAATAGTGGTTTTTAAATTTGATTTTTTTTTTTAAATGCAGGGATTACTGAGGCACAGGCAAGGAGCATGCAGAGAGCTAAAGGAGTCACCCATAAAAAAAATCCAGCTGTCTCCAGGATTGGACCAAAAAAATCTACTTCAGACTAACTCTTCAGATAGCCTATAAAAATCTCTACTTTTAGAAAGTAACATTACTTAAAAGTAAATGCGGCAAGCAACAACATATATCGCACATAAAATTGTGACATATATATATATAATCAATAGTGCACTTAATGAAGCATATAGCAATAACATAATACATGTTGATCCCTAATTTATGAGCTGGACTTTACGTCAGTGGCAATTAGTAATGGAAACTCCCATTGGTTCTAATCAAAGTGGATTAAGTCCTGATGCTAAGATTGCAACACTCACAAAAATCCTGGATCTATAGATGGAAAGAAACAAAAGTATATAAAATCCTGGGATATGATCCTGAAATTTGTCCTCTCATAAACAATCTCACTGAGAAAATCCAACCCAGATGAAAGTTCTGAATCATATCCTTCCAAAATCAGTGGCAAAGGCCCCAGGATGATCAACATGCCCAGAGGGATACAGTGAACTGAGGCTGGTCTTCAGACTAGAAAAATGAATGGTGTCTCACGTGATAGATGAAGAGAATGCAGCAGCAAATGGAGTTGTAATGCTTTCTAGGCACTGTAATTCCACAACCCCACAAACAGCACCTCAGCTGAGATCCTGAAAAAGGTAATTTTCTTGCGATCAACAAATTGCTGCTCTTAAAAGAGCGAGGTTGGCTGTCAGACCTTGGGGTTCATTAAAGCAGCTTCCAGTGCTGACACAAGTCTGCCTGTTAGCACAACCACGAAATGTTTTATGCCAGGATAATTGCAAAGACTGAAAGACTCTTTGAAGACAGACAAGCAGACGTACTGGAACAGTCATTGCTTGTTTGGTTTGGGGTTTGTTGCTGGTTTAGGTTGGTGTTTGTTTTTAAACAGAGGTACTACACTGCTTAAATGCTCAATGCATGACTAACAGGGGTCATTATGCCACTGCATGAAAGTGTTTGCTTGGTGACCCTGTGCTGTCTCTGTGTGATTGTTCTGAGCTCACCTGGAGGTTCAGGAGTTTCTTTTCAAGTCAACTGCATCCACGAGTCACCTGTCAAACAAGCTTCTTTCCATCTCCTGCAACCCAGCTACTAACATTTCCTCACTGTTTAGATGACTCTGCTCCATCTTCTGCATCCCTAACGATAAGACAGGTTCTACAGGCCAGATATTGACACCAGCTGTGTCCTGGCTGACAGCTTGGGTGATTCCAACGGGTTGGCATGAGTGGGCACAGCCCTACAGTTTGAGTTCAGAGAGAAGTACTGTTTATGATGCTCTGAAAAGAGGAAATAATAAGGGAGCTATTACCATGCTTATCATTAAGCATATGCTTAAATGTCTTGTTGAACAGCCCAAAGCACCAGGCTAAAGCAAAACAGGTTGATATTCCCATTTCAGGATTGTAGGTGCAAAACAAGCTGCTCCCTTTTCACCCCTGCTCCTCTCTGCATCCGTTTCTCCATTAGAAAAACAGAGGAAATTACATTAATTTGCTTTGTAAAGCCTTTGGAAACAGCAGCTAAAACACGAAACAAAATGTTTCCTTGCTCCACCAAGGACCCAAGGCCTGGCTACCACTCAATACAATCTTTCAGGTAAGGAACTGAATTGTTTTCAGGAAGGACGTTCTACAAGCTGGAGGAAGCACACAAGCACCACTGCACCAGTAATGAACCACACGTTACAGACCTGCAACAGGACACCCAGCCATCTCCTCCCAGGGGCAGAGCATGTCACAAGACACGATCTGAGCCATTCCTCACACCTCCTCCATAATTTTTATAAGGGCTGCACGTACACTACAGACACGTGCACATTTATCAGCGTTCACCAGGTCTGACTAACATCAACCCAGCTGTGTGAGCAGAATGTGTGCTGCGACCCAACCATACCAGTAAAACTGCACTCACACTGGAACAATTTGTTTCACTAGTGGACAGCAGTGATTTTTACAGCAGTTACACTTTGCCATACAGCGACACTTATCCTCAGACCACTCTGTCAATACGCTCTGCCTGCTATTCTTGTCCATGTAAAGCACTGAAATAGCTTCAAAAAGATTTCTCTTCCTTTCTCTGGCCTGTACTCCCACACTTTCAGGAAGCTCTTTGAGCCTACCAACCTCTCATTTTCTAATCTGCTATTCCTACACACACACGCACACAGAGTCCTCAGCAACTCTGCTTCAAATCACAGGAGGCAAAAAATCCATGACCACTGCAGGACCACAGGAGTGAGAAGTACACAAAAACACAAGCACCACTACTAGAGATGTAAGTGGTGAGCAAGACCCAGTTCCAAGAAATGCAGAGCAAGGTGCATTTGTTCTCACCACAAAGTGGCTACAAGTGCAAGCAAAATTCCTCCAGGGTCCCCCAGGGAAAGAAAACTCTTCCAGGAACTGATGCCCCTGCCCTTTCTCAATGCATTTAAGAATCCGCAGCTCTTCATAGGGATACCCCAAAGGCAGGCAAGATGCTCAGAGGGAGCTCTCTCTCCCTCAGCACTTCCAACAACCTTTTTGTAAAGCTTCTAAGTGAAGCTCAAATTGGCACCTAACTTTCAAAGGAAATCTTATCTCACCAGTGAAACATGCAGGAACAATCTTTGGGAGTAATGGGAGAGGAAAGAAGTGACCAGTGAAGAGCTGGAGATTATTATTATTATTATTTATAGGACTGAAAACAACCTCCCACACACATACACACCTTTCTTGTCTGCTGTACTGGTCCTGAGCAAATATTGCACAATAAAATTTTTTGAGCTGATCTAATTCAAGGATGAATACAGCAAAGACAACTCTCAGAAACTTAAGTAAGCCCAGCAGGGGCAGCTCCAAAATCCTCTCTGCTTCAGTTCAAATAACCTAAGAGGAATATATGAACAGCTGCTGCAGCTTGGAAAACTGCCTGATCTCAGACAAGGTGGCAAACATGGACTATTTCAGCCTAGGAAATGAAGAGGAAGGGAATAATGCCTGGGAGGTCAAAACTGCTGTCCCTTAACAGAGCTGAGAGCCCACACTAGCAGTGACACAGGAACACTGGCAGGACCTAAAGAAGCAGGGAGGGCAATGCACAGACATTCAGCAGGGTGACCGTGGAAGATAAGTTTCTAAATCAAGGATTTCTAGTCTTACGTAATTTGTTTTCACTACTTCCCCCTCCTTTCCCTCCACAAAAAATTAAAATCTCACTTTCATGTACTTAGGAGTTCTATCTACTAATTAGAATGTCCCAAGAAGTAATGGCTATTTATTCACAGGGAATTGTTAAGCTATGGGTTCTTTCCTTTATGAAATTAAACTCAACAAAAACATTCAGCATCCGACCTCTTCACTGTCTGATATCCACTGAGTCCATGCTGAGCAGGTCTACAGCACTACTTGTCGGCACTCCTACCTTGGCACCTCAGTACCTCTTTGTACTGTGTGAAGTGTTCAGCAAGGAATAGTAGACTAAAGAGGAAATCACACCTCTGAGATGGGACAAGACACAAACCCAAGACATAACCACTTTAAAGAAACCTGAAAGGGATTTAACAACTAGAGATTTCTTCCAGTCCCAGTACCCACAAGGAGATGATAATGAAATAATAGCGGATGAATAGACAGATGTCTTCTACAGCAGTCAACCAGACTAATGAGGTAGATCCTGCACCAATTTCTTATTTGTCAGAGACATTCTGAATGTATTTTACTGGGAGGGAGGGATACAAACCTTCCCTCAGTATGTGAGACTATTTTAAAGTTTTCCAACTTTGCAGGCAATGCAGAGGCTCAGGAGGAAGGAAGAAAAAAGAAAAAGAAAGAAGTACCACCAATTCCTATTTCTGCTGCTGCTCCCATCATCTGCTGTTCAGAAATTATCATTATTAGACGATATATTGTCTGTTTATATTTGGAGGGAAAGGTATTGTTTCAGTCAGCTTCCTCAAGCTGAGTCAGAAAAAAACGAATGAATGAATGGAGTTCTGAAATGCTGAATCATTCTGCTTTGTATGAGAATACCTCAAAATAAAAGCAACAGTAATTAAACAAACAAACGGACATTGCTGTTAACAAATCCCTAGGAAATACAACTTCTAAGGGTTTGTTTTCTTGAAACCAAAGGCATTCTTTTTTCCTCATGTTCGAGCTTTCAGAAAACGAATTAAAACTACTGATGTTACTGTGTGACATTATCTGTCTCTTGACCTAGCTTTCATTATGACCAGTGCCACTGACTAATAAGGAGTTTATCAGTCATCCCTTGCCCAGTTATCACTATAGGCTTCAGCCAAATCCTCTTGAATTCAGTGAAGGATAGAGATCAGGTCCAATAAAACACAATTGTCTTACAATCTCTGTGTCCTGAAGAATGACATCATTTCTCATTTAGCTGCAGAATTTTCTTTAGCTTTTCAAGTAACTTTGGAGGGAGAATTTCTCAAGTCTTCACCGCAACATCATCTAAACTGCTATCAGCTGGAAGAAACTATTTCATTAAAATCTATACAAATCAAAAACTTTGGGGTAATACCAAACTGATAACTTAGTTCCATACTACATAGATTTCAATACTGATTTTCATTAAATTTTAAGTTCATTATCCTAGCCACGATTCAGGCCTTCTTTCGTGCATCAACCAACACAGCTACACAGTGGTATCTACAGGAGTTTTTCAGGTAAGAGTTCACAAAGGAAGTTTTATTATGAAAAAAAAAAAGAAGGGATAAACTATCCAAAATCATACCCCAGTGTTATTAAACCCTGAGTCCTACTACCAATAATTCTACAGCATTAATCATCCAGCAAGGGATTAAGGCAAGATCTTATTAATTATCTGCATAACAAAAGCACAAACAGTTTCCACCACTCCTCTGACTTCATTTTGCTAGGTGTTAACACTTTATGAAGTGGCAGTCACATTAAATGACTTCAAGGTCACAGACAACATAGTGACAGAGGAGAGGCTGGACTAAAACATTCTGCATCTCCACAGAGTAACTTTAACCCAAGCCTACCCTCCCTGTCCAGGATAATGAGTATATGCGCCAGGCTGGTCTATTTTATAACCATGTTGCAAGGCAAGCAAAGAAGATACAAGAAATGTAAAACAGGCTCTGGGAGCTGGCCTAGTTTTCTATAGAAAGGATATCATAGATACCTGTCACACCAAACTGGGCATATAATAGACCAAGTTCCCAGGAAAGCTGTGGTAAGCATGGCTCAAGGACTGAACATATCACTGCCACATTTGCATGTTTTGAGGACATAATTTTAACAGGTAATTGAAACTCGGAAATGCCCTCTAGATAGGCATGTGGGACAAGCTTCCTCCCCTGACCTAGAGAGGCTTCATGCTTTACTGCATGGTTAAACAGGCCCAGACTGTCTGTCAGCACCAGTGGCACAGAACAGACAAATCTGCAATGAAAGCAGGGAGGTTTGGCTTTCAGTGTTCTCAGTCTATCTCAGGCAACTCAGTACGTGCAAGTGCCCCTTTTTATTAAAGCCATTAAACCTAAACAGCTCAGCCACGGTGTGCTCAAACACAGGGCAAGCCACAATATGATTGGGAGGCTGCAGGTGACAGTAGCAGGGCCTCACACTGATACCACAAGGCTCATCCAGACCTCCAGGCAACAGCTCCACCCTTCACACTACAACAGCAAACCATTCTGCTCCAGATGCCTGGTGTATTTTTTTAAAAAAGCAGAGATGGCGCCTCAGCAAAAGAACCATCAAGTTTTCCTGAACCCCTGAACAGTTTTCCTGTAATTAATCTATCTAGCCTGAAGGGACAGTTCTTGTAGATAAAGTAGGCGTGAATCCTTAAAAGCTTCGGTTCTGATGCCATGTAACACAGATCTGGCCAAAGGTTTATTCTGAGTTTCATCAATGCTTTAATCACAGATCTGTTGGCACCACCACCAAAAAAAACACGCCCTGCCCTCCCCATGTTCCCAGCTGCTTGCTCCCACCAGCCTGTGCCTTGCACTAACACAAGCCATCCATTTTCACCCAGATCTGCTGCCCTGTCATGCACACACCCACTCCAACATTTGTGCCAGCCCACGGGAGAAGAAGGGGAAGGGTGGAACAAGACCTTTCAGGGTGCTACCACCTTACCTTAAGAGTTTCATCAAACTATTTCATCAGTGAAATAACAATGGTGCACTTTTGTAGTGCCTTTAAAGAATGGTTAAAAACTTGTGGAGAAGTAACCAACCCAAAGCTGGATTTGAGCAAATACTTCTTCAGAGACACTGTCAGGGCAGGGAAGGATGGTGTGACAGGGTCCAGCTACACTGTGTAATTCAGGAATTGCCAGAGTCAATCCAGAACAAAGACCCAGAACCCCTGCTAAAGTCACATGCCTCACCATATTTTGAGCAGGACTCTTCTTTACATCATGCTCAAAGATCCTCACCTCTTCTGACTAAGAGAAAAAAAAAGAGAAGGACAGTCACTAGTTAAACAAACAGCTCAGTGCAAATGACTTGTGCCTCGAAAAATGCTTGGGTTTCAAGGTTTCTTAACAAGCCCACAGCCAGAATAATTTACAACAAATACCAGTGAGACCTGAGACTGAGAAATGGAGGGAAGGCAGGCAATGGACCTGGCCATGTGAGCTTGCTACGTTTGCACACTGGTATCTGCACACTGCCTTTTCATTTTAGGCAGATGCTGTGCAACCCAGCAGCAATGGGAAATCAGACAGGCTAAGATTATCCTTTCATCTGACACACAGTTAAAAAATCAAAGTTAAAGTACTTTCCATTAGCAGTATAAATCACTTCAAGTTTACGACTGTATTCCATGTAAATTATCAAATCCTCACCTTTTTTCTTCCCCGCTGGAAGGACAAGATCAGATAGAATGCTGCTGCTTTCTAAAACTAGGCTTACTGTTTAGCTCCCATTTCAAGTGACCTGAAGAACAAACAGACTTCGCAGCCTCCTAGGGTGGTGTTTTCCCAGTAGCCTCACCACCACCACTTTTAAGGACTGTGGCTTCAAACATATGAAGGGTGAAGTAAAACCTGAGGTACAAACCTGAAGGAAAACTCAGCATGACTGTGCAGGAACAAATAGGCTATCTTTGGAATGGTGAGAAAGGGGTGGGCTGAGCACTAAAAAAGGCAGGCATGGGAAAATTTAGCCCTGCTTCACCAGCCTGAAGTGAGCCCTGCATTCAAGAGCGCACCATTAACTGCTCATCCGTCCATTGATGGCACTCCAGCCTCCATTCCTGCAGCACCAAGAACTGCACCAATGCCCAAAGCCTGAATGGGAAATTCAGGAGGTAGGTAGTTGAGTGCAAACAGCTAGGACATCAGTGAGTTAGCAATGAAAGATTTATCTATGAAACCTGGGCAAATAATACAGCCTTTGGTCACAGGATCAGGTTACTGTTGTGCTTGCACCATGGGTTAGGAAAGTGCATGTCCAGACTTTGCATGTGGTATACAGACATACTTCCATTTGCTTTTATACGGAATGATAAAATTAACTTCCTTGTGTTTAACACTGGGAAAACAGAATTTTTTCGGCTATCAGCATCTTTTGGGACTTTCTGCTTCTGTTTTAATGTGTTGGTAGCAGGTATAATGTCTTTAGATATTGGGGCTCTGTAGCCAGCACCTGGGAGCAGCAAAGGAAGAGACTGTTCCCAGAAGGGACCCTCCAGACTGGTGCAGTGGGACTGGACCTCAGGAAAATTAGAGGTGAGCAAGTTGTGCTTCACAGGCATCACAACTCAGTCCTACCTAAAGCCAGGCAACGATGTACCATGTGAGAGTAGGCTGTTACAGTAGGTATGCCTGCCTGCTGTACAACACCATTCTAGACAGGGGTCTTTGTAAAGGACACACAAGCATCTGCGGGTTGAGCTTTTCCCTTTTTAGCCAGCTCCCTTCTCTAGTTCTAATTGCCCATTAACTGCACTAGCACAGGACAAGCATCGTTTGAGCAACAGCTCAACTTGCACTGAAGGAAAATATTCAGTGTACACATAGTCCCATGAGAAGGTCCTGTCTGCTGGCTTGCTCATTTCTTAATGGTTATGTGTAGAAAAATAAAGTCCAGGCACTCCGTAAACAACACCTCCTTCTCAATTTTCCCAGCTATTAGAAACTTGAAAAAAAGAGTCAGGGATTGAAAGGCAAAAAGATTGACCCATCAAATCAGGATAGTCACTCTATGCAGGTTTCAGGCATGCCAATGGAATAAATTAATGGAAGTGCTGGAATTGTCCCTGTATTGTATAACACCTGTTCATCAGCCACAGTCACGTGGTTACGTGTTTGTGCCATCTAAAGAAAGTTCCTTGCAAGGAATTGTGTTCACTCATCTCTTATCAGACATCAGAAGAGGAGTGGCTGACACAGCACACAGCATTTGAATTATCTAAGAATCTAGTTATTTTTTCCACAGTCTTTCAGCCAAATCTTGGGAAAAACCTCGAGAAATAAAATAGGTCAGGGCACTTTATGCCAATAAATAGCAAGAGGAGAGTCAAGGATAGGAAAATCCCCAGGAATTTTCCCAAACAAAATTCATTTCATAGTCTGAAGAACATTCTTCTCATGAATTTCAGATGGTCTTGCTACCTCTGCTAAGGAAATATCACAACAAGAACAAGAAACAGAGCAGAAGGTCTGATTCACATGAGAGGTTTTCCTGTTATGTTTCCACTTGTCAGAGGCATCTGTACAGAGTCAAGCACCAAAGTATGAAAGTCCTAAATTAAAATGGAAAAACACAGTAGGCCTGGTCAGCTCAAAGGTCTGCCTAAGCTAATACCACATTTCCAGCAACACCCAACAGGAAATGCTCAGGGTAAGAGCACAAGGAATAAACTATCCCTTGCACACACCCACAGAAGTCCACAGGTTAGGGGCATTCAGAGCCAAGGACCACAGCTGTTCTCTTTGCAATGAATGGTCCTGGATAGATCCATGTAGTATGAACTCTCTTCTGAAAACAATTGGCCCTGTTTGGCCCTACATTACACCTGCTGGCAACAAGTTTGGTAACCTCACTGCATGTTGTATGAAAGCAGACTTCCCACTCTTCAAAACTGCCAGGTGCTTCCATCTGATCCTCCCATACAACGAGAAATAACCCTTTCCAGTTTAGCTTCTCCTTGCCTCTGCCTCTCACGACTAAAGCAAATTTTTATGATTTCCACAGGAGCCTGCAATGGGCCTTGCTGCTCATCATAGCAAACTCCCCATCCTCACTTACTAACTCCTTCACTTTCAAGCCCACTGTACTTCTCTGGCTCTTGTTTTCCTCCCTACAACAACCTCCAATCCCATAGCTTAGAGTAGGTGTACAGGAATACAGATACCAGATCTCTGTTTGGTTCAAACAGCTCCCTATCTACATCTGTCTGGAGAGCCTCCCCATGGTTTCACCTCGCAGCAGTGCCAAGTACCTTTAAATTTCTGTGTGTCTGGCTGTGAGAGTGGGTGGGCAGGCTGAGAGCAGCATGGCCTGGGAGCTTTGCTGGAAATCAAGACAGAGACTCCAACCCTGAAGTGTAGGACTGCCCACCCGGGCTCTTACCACCACCAACATGAGGCTACAAAAACATGCAGGTGAGCAGTGTGTTAGAACTTTCAAGACCATGGTAAGTTTTCTCAGAAAAACCACAGGGACAAATTCTGAACAAAAAGGTCTGTTTTTCAAGTATATGTATTTATTTCCAGAAACATAGATACCAACCAAACCACTTTTTTTTTTTTTTTTTTTTTGAGCAAGTGATTTTATAAGGAGTATTTTGAGGACCAGTCAGTCAAAAGTGGCTGTTTCTCAGGTGTTATATAGAAAGTAACCCAAAAATAGTAATTTCTCCATCCCAAAAAGCTATCATTCTAGGCAACGCTACTAATTAAATCTCTTAATTTATTTTGGGGTTTGCTGGTTTTTTCCTCTTTAGACGATGGAAATTTAAATATGCATAAGCTCCTTGTAATGCTTAAATTTAAACATGCTCTAAACCTCACTCCAGGCCAGCATTGAGTGTCCTTTGTAAGCAAATCACGGAAGGGGCTACCTCCATGTCTGTGATCCAAGGCTTTCACACCTTCCTCACTGCTGTGCCAACAACCCGGGTTTACCTATGCTCATCTTTTAATTGAGGCTAAGAAAATGACAGAATCTCAGTTGTTGCTTGGGGAAAGGCTTTTCCCTCTTCTTCAACAAAAAGGAGGCTGAGGCCCACAGAGCTGAACAAGTATTTTTCATACGGCAAAGTGCTTTGTGGACCAGTGATGGGAAACAGACAGGGAATTATGAAACCCAGTCTAGACTGAAGGAAAACAGACCTCTCCATCAGTATTTAAGTTCATCTTATAACTGGACTTTTTGAAGTGATGGTGACATAAGCCTTCACCTCCTAGGGACATGCAGTAGGGCCATGAGGTTCTCACCCCAAGCAGGAAGAGCCAGCACGAGTGATGGGATGAGCACAGCATCACCTGCCAAGCCAGCAGTGAGGGGGGACCCAGGCAGGCAGCAGGCAAAGGGCCCAAGGACACCACGTTGGTGAAGCACAGGGTTATTGTGCTGCAGCCCACGAGCACCAAGAGACTCCCCAAAGCCACTTGGCTCCCCATCTGTGAAGCAGGGCAACCCTGGTTCCCTCCCTCACAGGGAGCTGGTAGTGACAACACACACACAAAAACACGGAGCTAATGCAGACTTTTGAGTATCTCACAAAGCACACACACCTCTACCACAGGACATGAGCTAAAACCTGCTTCTTTGGAGCCTTTTCATTCCAGGAACACTACTGCCATAAGGGGCTTGGGTTCATTTGGAACCAACAGCCTGTTCTGCAGCTACAATGGCTCCCCTTCTTGTTTGCAAAGTCAAACCTTCATGCCAAACTGGAGGAATCCCTCTCACATCAGCTGATTTTCCACTGCTGCAGCACTCTGTGGCTGAGGAAGATGGATCCCACCACTAAAACATTGAATGAGAACACAGTATAGAGGGTAACATGAAGAGGAGAGAAAGAAATTCTGACTAGCACCGCATTCAAGGCATTATGTCTCAACACGGACGTTTTTTCTAGCCCACTTCTTTTAAAAACTGAAATTTTAAGGGGTTTGGGGTTTTTTTCTCATTTAAAACAAACTAAGAAACATGAAACTAGAGTGTGTTGAGATCCAGTTAGAACTACAATAGCAGAAAATAATTCTTAAGATAAATCCCAAGCACAATACTTAAGGCCAAAGCACATTCAAATGAGTGGGATCCACTATTCTACCTCTACAGCGCGAGCCTGTCAAAGAGCCAAGCCAGCTTCTGGTAACAGATACGGAGAGAAGATTTTTTCTTTCCATTCAGTCAATTAGTTCACTACAATGACCAGCTCACCCAAAGTTGGGAAATGCTTTAGGGCTGCAGAAACAGAAAGCTTGTTTCCTTCCTCCAGTCAACAGAAATTCAAGGTGAAGGTACAAAATCTGCTAATACTAAACCAACATGGCAGAAAACAATCAGTGTGATTAAAAAAATGAAAATTCATGTGCTTAAGAAAAAAGCTATGTTATTTATTACGTAATATTACCTCAAAATGTACCAGATACTTACATTTCATGTACAATTATAAACCTTTTTTTCTTCTTAAGAACTACTTTTAATGCTCAGGTTTTGATGCAGGACACTGCACTTGTAATTACATTTCACTGCAAAGCCAATCATAAACAGCATGTAAAATTATTACACAAAAAAAATCAATCATCCAGCAAACAAAGTAATTTGCTATTTGCCAAAATAAAAACCTAAGTAAATCTTTATGAGGCTATCCAATTACTTAAATAGATATTTGTGGACATTGTATAGATTAGCAGAGAGGAAAACTAAATTTAGGTTAAAAGCCATTTTTAGCTGCACATCAATACATTTTAATGGCTATCCAACACTGTGAATCACTCTTTCTTTAGGAAAAATAACTAAAAACCACACATGCAAAATAATACCAGAACTGATTTTGTATAGCCGTTCTTCTGTTTGCCATTTAAAAAAAAAAAATCACAGTCAAAGCGTGATGCAAGGTCTGTACAAATGACAGCATTTCTTAGCAAGTGAGACAGTTGAGTAAATGTTTGCAACATTCGCCCAGGCAGTGAAAGCAGCAACTCTGACGCCCATTGCTACAAGCTGCAGTTGGGACCCCATTTGTCACACACGTGAAAAGGAGTTAATGCTTCAGGAACACATTTCACATGGGTGATAATGGGAATTGGGAGACCTTTGCAAAAGCACGGGTAACCCACATTTGGCTCTTAGAAGCAAACAATTGTCTCTTCCCCAAAACCAGAAAACTTCTCTTTTTCAAATGCTGACCTGTAATTCCAATTTTGTGTATTCCCCGAAGGTTTTCCCTTCTGTCATTTGAATCTGGGTAAATACAGAAGCAAAGTCAATCTCTTGCTAGTACAAGCAACCTTGACTTCACGAGTCTCTGAGTCACAGACACCAACTCTTCCTTAGCTCTCTCTTCTCACTAACAATTAACTAGTCTTCTTGAAATCAAGACTGCTGAGGCTGAGACCCAGAAAAGAATTCGAAGGATAAGAGCTCTTAACACCATCCTTCCAGGGTGCAAAATTTCATATGGAAGCATCTGAATTCCTTACACATCATCAGAGCAAGCCTGTGATCTTATCCCCAGAAGAAGAAGCGTCTGTTTCGGGAAAGGCTTGGCACACAGAAAAAACACACTTTCCCCTGGGTAATTATAGGTAATCTTCCTCATAGTCATCCACCCTCTTTTTTAAACTCCATTTGTACTTTTAGCCTCTGCACCACCCTGCAGCAATGAGTTCCATAACTCCACAGATGGAAGAAGTACTTGTTTTCATCTTCCTGGCTAGTAATTTCATTGCCAGCTCTAGCTTTGAACTATCAGGAGTTGCTCTCCTTACACTGCTGCGCAATTTTACAGTTTCCTATTATACCTCCCTCAGCAGTCTCCTTTCTAACCAAAAAGTCCTAGGCACCGTAGCCTGTCTTCCTACAGAAGCTTCCCCAGGCAACCCCACTGCACATTTCTGTATCTTTTTCAGTAGTCAGAAAGGCACGCTGTAATCAAAACTGATACACAGCATAGATTCAAACTGCAATATACAGATAATTTCTATTTTACTCCCTGTTACTTTCCCACTATGGTTTCATTTGCCTATTTCATCCCAAACTGAAAACTGAGCTCAGCTTTCTCTTTCATTCACTAACCAAACCATTTCCTAAAATATGATCCCAGGTGCCAGACCAGTTCTGGGAGATCTATCAGCAAACAGTACTGAACAGCTCAAAGAGACCTCACTGTTTCTGTTAAGCAGAAAAGTTTTGAAAGTGCCCCACTCAAAACTACCAAGAAAAAAAACCCCTAACCCTGCACTTTCTGCCCACTTCTCCAAGCCTACAGCCACTGCCTGTCAACATGGTTCACTAGGCTGTGCTAATTGGCTCTGCACACACTATTAATTCACTCTCTTCTTACTTTGAGGTTGTAATTTGTTCCCATTGGGAGGTAATAGAAGCCAGCACACGGTCAGTCATGGATGGCTCAGCTGGTGTGAGGTAGTTTGCTAGGACTCGATCTCCAGTGTATTTGAGCCCAGTGTTTACTGTGCAATGTGTGATACATATCTCAAGCCACAAGCCATGAAATATTTTACATCCCATAACCTTCTCCTGGAAGCTGCTCCCACAGTCTTCCCCAAGTCCTCTTCCAGACAGCACATTTGCTCAAGCCATAAGACAGTGACACAACCACTGCCAACTGAGAAGCAAATTTATACCCATCAACGCTACTGTTCCTGCAACTTGGTGCCCTTCCTGGAACCCCTGGCAGCAGTGAGTGCATCCTCATCCCTCTGTGAAAGCAGTCCAGTCCAGCATTTCCTCACCCCCAGGGAGATGGTGAGTCTGCCACTCAGGTGTGCATCCAGCATGGCATGGGCATCCATGCCAGCTGGACATCCAACACCCACACGTCTCCACCAGGCTGCCCTACTCAGAACTGGTGCTCTGAACTGCAGGGAGCTGCTCCTCTGGAGCTGGAATGACACTGCTGGGACCAGAGCCACTACAGGATAAGGGCAGTGGCACACGTGACAATGGCCCATCAGCACTACCTCCTTTGCTCTGCAGGCTTTAAGTTGCAGCCAGCCTTTTACAGTGGTGCCCGCCGCAAACATCCAAGCAGCTTCTCACAGATGTGGCAGGGAGTGTCCATCTACCGAGGAATGCTTTTTCCAGTAGTCTCCAGTAACAAGTGGAACCAAAAGCCTCAGCCCAGAATCTGGAGCTCCTCACACCCTATCACCTCAAAGCTCAACTTTGGCCAGGTCAGAAAATGCTTGGCTTTGCCCGTGTTTAAAAGCACAAGGCAGGTAGAAAGATGAGAACAAGCTATTCAGGAGGGAATGTGGTAAAAAAAAAAAAAAAACCTATCTCCAGTCCCAATCCACCAAGAGAAAAAAAGAATTAGTTCTGTCATGGAGAGGGAAAATCACAACACAGTCCTCCTAGAAAGTCAGGAAAGGGCTCCCCAGTATTGCTGGAAATGCTGAGATCACTGCACTTGGCCTCCAAGAGCATCAGCAGAACTTCTTGAGGCTCCATCAATAACAGAAACTACCTTTATGTGAAATCCTTTGTAAGAAAAAAAGGAGGAAGATAAATGGGAAATGTGGTTTGCAGTTGCAGAATGCCTTGTTGTGACCCTACTATCTGGATAAATCAATCTCTGAATTTTAGTACTGCTATTTCTGGCACGGTTAGACATTTCATT
Source organism: Corvus brachyrhynchos (assembly GCF_000691975.1). NCBI lineage: Eukaryota > Metazoa > Chordata > Aves > Passeriformes > Corvidae > Corvus > Corvus brachyrhynchos. The sequence goes on from NW_008237265.1 coordinate 1,581,685, forward strand.
TACCTAGTAGAACTCCAAGCTCATAGATTTCCACAGAATCCCAGACCATGTAGAAAACGTTCCTAGTTTCTGTTAATAGATGTTTTGGAGGATCCCACTGAAAGCATAATGAAAAAAATCACTTCAGCTATATTCAGTGGAAATTCAAACCATATAAAGAATCTCACTCTCTGCTCCATTTCATCAGTTTCAAGGATTCTCCTTAGTGGATGCCAGTTGGTTTTCTTCAGAATAAACTCCCAAAACAAGTAACTTGCAATTTCTTGATCGGACCCTATTTGAGCTGGCTAGAAAAAGCCCAAAACAAAACCTACAACAAAAGCAGACACACAAACAACAAAAAAACCAAACAAGAAATCATTCATTGTTCCTATTTATAATCATATTTAATTTTACTTTAATTCTAAACATCCAAACTCTGGATTTAATATTGGACAGCTGTTAATAGTTAAATACATAAAATCCAGCTGTCACATTCAAAGTATTTTTGTGGAGTTCTAACACAGCTCTTTCAGTTACACCCAATGCTACTCTTGGTATTATATACATCTTTAAAATTATTTACAATACTACTTTTTTCCATGTGCATAGATTCCATAGAACACCACAGTGAGAATCTCCTTCATACCCTTTTTCTCTCCAGACTGTCTTAACCAAGACAGTCTTTGCAAACTATACAAGAACAACACGGAAGCAAAGACACTGCATGTGGCTCAACAAGGAATAACATTTGGAAAATCACTTAGATGAAGAATCATTTATAGCTTTCCTTAACTGCTATACCCAGTTCACTTTGGAGCTCTGTAGCATTCCAGCAGATGATACCATCCATCAGTGAAAAGCTTAACCCTTTTCAAAATCCTTTATTTACCACTGCTCCAGGACATTCCATAAACAAGTTTAACTTTGGCTGGAGTTTTCTGCATGTATTTTCCTGCCAGCAGTAGCATTCTTAAAAAAAAAATAACTAAAAAAAAGAAAGAAAAAAAAGTGGTCACTGGTATTTTCCTGCCAGCAGTGGCATTCTTAAAAAAAAAAAAAACTAAAAAAAAGAAAGAAAAAAAAGTGGTCACTATAATCTAGGCTTGAATCCTACATGTTATTAAAGAAGTAGATGAAGAGTGTAGTTCTCCTCTGTGCTTCAACAAAACACTGCCTGAAGACAACTCAGCAACATCAGAACCAGTATGGTCTAAATTTGGCATGGGTTGTAGACCTAAAAAATAACCCACACTAGCAGGAATCAATTGCCACAACTCCACTGCTAAACACACAGAAGCTCTGGTGGCCTGTCTGGTCTCTTTGCTCAGGCTGAACCTGAGCACATACCTGGCTTTGGTTTGGCTGCTTCACGACTGCCTAGACGAACATCCCACCCATGGGCTGTTCTAGGCAGCCTTTTTCCCTTGGGAGGCACAGGGACATATTGCAACCTAAAAATTAATGGTTGTGGCAATGCTAGCAGTTCATCACCATCCACTGTCCTCACCAGGGGGTCCTCCCTTGCCAGGGCAAG
>NW_008237265.1:1583270-1588003 GCF_000691975.1 Corvus brachyrhynchos
AAGGTGGTGGGGATAGCTCTGGCAGCCACATCTGGCTGCCATCCCTCCCAGGTGCTCCTGCCCTGGGCTGGGAGCAGGATTGTGGCAGAACAGCTACAGCAGCAACACGTGCCAGCCTTTCCCAAAGCTACCTTCCATGAAGGCTGCGGGCACAAAAACACCACCCTGCCCACGTGTGGCTGATCCAGACATCAGGACACACTGAAGCTGTAAGATCTTGCTCTCTCTGAGTGCTTAGCAGAGGTAGGTGGCCCACACCAAAAAAGCCAACAGTCAAACAACCACCACCACACCCCTGCACCCAAAACACTGTGTGAAATAAAAAGCCAGGTACAAATCAGATCATTGTCCCCGATTCCTGTAATAAACACAGTTTGTTTCCATGCTGCATTACAAATACTTAGCCCTGCTACTGCCCTGCATAGGTGAGTTCATTATTATTTCATGCTTGTTTCACAGATAGGGAAAGCAAAGGCCAAGGTGATCATTTTCAGAAGCACTGGCTTTCAAGTTGCGGGTACTCCGGGGATCCCCGGCTGAAAGCAGTGAACTACAAGTACTCCAAAACAAACATGCAAAAAACCCTCCCCCAAAAAATTAGCCAATTTTTGGACTGTAGGTCAAAACTATATTACTGGCCAAAAACACAGGTTACCTTAGCTCTCGCCCTTTCCTGCAGGTTATTAGGAGAGCTTTTGTCAGAAGAATTTGGAACACAAGCACTCAAGGAGCCAGATAACTTTTCTGAAAGGCAGAAAGATTGCTTCTGTGTCACTGTACAAGACTTCATCTCCCTCTTATCATCATTTCTATCAGCAGAGCACCGTTTAGTCGCCTCCCTCCAAAAGGCACTTTGGGATGCATGCTGCAATATGCATATAAATTATCATTAAAGTATCCTCTGTTTCACTGGGGCATTTCAGATTCAAGATGCTGTTTTAATGGGTTGCCTCCCAGGAAACTGACTTCACCTGTAATGACACAGTGAATGCTAATGACCAGTGTTTAATTGGGGCAGTGCTAGTAAAATTTTGCTTCAGAGGGATTCAATTTACCTGGTGCCAAGGAGTTAAGTGATTAATCGGGTGTTAAATAGTATGTACTTCCAAACACTGGTCTCCTACCATTCAATCCTACACCACTGAATTTAATGACAGTTTTGTCACTGACACTAACAGAAGAAGGATCCTCCTCCTAGTACACAAGTAAACATTAAGGAACATGCTCTGCACTGACAGATACTCAGCCTTGGCTGAGGATAACAGGATTCTGGCCGTGTGGTGCTGGACAGTCTCTCCCTCACCATGGGAAGCCTTCAGGGGGAGAGGGCTCTTTGCAGAAACAGAACGAATGAGGTATCAGGAGACATAACCCACCATCCAAAAATTAAGTCAGTCTGGGGGAGCCAGTTAAGATTGAAACCTCAAACACTACACCGATTCTTTGTCCTTCAGCTTTTTTTTTTTTTCCCCTCTGCCTTTTTTAAACTACTACAAAGTACATCCTCCAATCCAAAATGAGCACTCTGTGAACTCCTTCAGTTCAGGATCCTGTGCTGACTCCTGCAGCCACCCCATCGAGCTCAACACAAGAGAGAGCACCTATGTCCACCAGCGTGCACCTACATAAAATCTGCACTGAAACCAGTTGTGAAACCTGACTCACAGTGAGGCTCTGTGCCTTCAGTGCTGCGCACAGAAAGCACTCTCAGCTCAAGCATCAGCCAGGTGCACAGAAGGGACCCTGGGCTCAGAGAAGTCCTGGTCTGCAAGACCTGAAGCAGCTGCTCTGTCCCCATACCCCCAGTTTTAGTTCCCCCACAACTCCACACTTAGGCCAGCACAATTGTATGGTAGCATGGTAAGTCAGACTAAGCAACTGAAAGTGTCCTATTTATAAAAAATACAATAAACAAATTAAACTGTGTCCTTCAGGAGCCTTCCATTTGCCTGCTGAATTTTGAATCTCCATATGACGCCACAGCAATATTCTCAAGGTATATTCATTTCAGGCAAAAAAAAAAGGAAGATCCTGACAATCAGAAAGCTCCAGGTGAGGTTTTAAACAGAACTTATCCCCACATAGACCTTAATTAATCACAAAAATCATCATCTGTGTCTAAACTGCTAGTCCTGTCTCCCTTTGAGTTTTTGCTCCCATATTAGTCTTTGCCAAGATGTTTACACTCCCCTGGTGCCTCAATTCTCCCATCTGTGGGAAGAGAGGTGAGGCCTTAAGGATCACTTGCCAATACTGTAATGAGTGCCAATGTTGTGGCAGTATTTACAATAATATAATCAGCTAACTACTGTGGCTCAGCATCAGAGGAACAGGTTTACTACCAACACAGATATTCCACCTATAAAAGAAGATGAAAAAAGTGTCTGACTACAACAACCACACCAGATGCCCCTTCCCAGTTGAACTCAGAGTCAAAGCCCTCAAGCCCTCTCAGACTGGAGTTCACCACAACCCCAAAGCCTCCCAGTCCATGCAGAGAGTATGCTGACGCCCTAAGCTGTAGCAAACACTGAGAGCCCAACCTTCATGCTCATCTCTCACCCCTGAGGTTTTATTTTCTAAACTACAGGATGAGCTCTCTCCGCAGCTTTAGACCCTATGCATACACTTAACCTCCCTGCCATAGCTGCACAGTGGGTCTTCTTGCCACGGGCCAGGCAAGCACACACCCAACTGCTGGCAAGATCTGGCTATCAGCAGGGTATTTTTCATCTCTCAGAGGAGTCAGCCAGCACATACTTGCTGCAAAGCAAGCACATATCAATATGCAATCACACATACATACTGATAACTACTTCACGCCAACCAAAATATTACAGCAAGCTTACACTGATAACCAGTAATAAAATAGAGACCAAAACTTCACCTCCTCAAAGGTTTCCCAGATTTGATTAGAGCACTTCTCTAACATGATGAGATAGGAAGACTGTGCACTGAGCAGCTCGGGCATAAACACAGCACCAGCCTTCACCCTCTCCGCTGAAGCTTTCCACGTTCATCACCCCAGGTGCTGTGGCATTTACTGCCTGCACCCTTGTCCCAAATTGGAGGAGGAAGCAGGAGAAAAAAAAAAAAACAACAACAAACCAACAAAAGAACGAGAAAACAAGAAAATACATCCACCAGCACCACTGCTTCCCGCTCACAGGCTCCTAGTGAAACTTTGTGACACCCGTGTAGCACAACACTCGCCTACATTTCCGAACAAAGCAGAGTAGTCGGGGTACTCTGCAGAGCTTTTTCCTCTGCCTCAGTATCACACTCCACACCACGAGCCAGACTGGAATACTGAGGAAACTATCAGCTGCACTCACATAATCAGCTACCATTTAAACAGCTCCTCTTAATTCCAGCTGCTGAATGTAATCACCTTTATCAAATGGATAAAAAAGTGTCCAAAACCCAGTGATAGTTAGAAAAGCTGAAGGGAAAGCTACCCAGAACGGTTTGACTGGTGAAGAAATGCTTTTGAAGTTCACATTTCTGTCTGAGAAGTTTTCATTTTAAAATTAGAAACTAATAAAATAGCCAGTAACAACAGTTTATACGCATAAACAGTACATTAAAAAATAAGTTCAGATTGTGATGTTTAGAATTGGTCACTTTTAAAAGAAAAAAAAAAACCAACAAAAATCAGTTTTCCGGTAACTGTTGAAATGTAATGAAAATGTGGCATTTATTCATTTCGAGACTGAAGCAGAAGTTTGTTTGTATCTCCCCAGCTAGGAAGTTGATTCCTTACAGTGGGATTCTACAACATACCTTCCTGACACTAGGGAAGGACTAGTTTTACAGTTCCTGAAATCAACAGGATGGTTGTTGATTTCAGTAAGAGCAGAAGTAAGCTCCCTATTTTCAAAATGACACATGTCAAAACCAAGGAAATACAGCTCATATGACACCACTTTTTCATGACATTCACTTGTGTTCTTCGGTCCATGGAACACATTCTACCTTTCCACAGGGTTTACTAGAAAAAAAACAGAAGCTATATCTCATTTTATTTATCTGTAGGGATCCAATGAGTTAATTGAACACATTTTGCCTGCATTAGCATTTCACCATACAGTAACACGCATACAATACCCCGTTATCCAGTTTGCCTGTCTATGTTATGAAAAGTCAAACTAGACTCTAAGCCACGAGACTTCACGGGACACGGGCCTGATTGCACTTAACTCAGCAAGAGAAAATACACCCATAAGCTTTCAAATTGTGTTCCCACCATATAGAACTCAAGATTCCCCCGTACACACACAGGACAAGCAAACAAAAGAGCATCATGCTGAATAAGTGTTCATTCCAGGCTCTTCCCCTTAGAGAGAGTCTGGAAGTCACCTCTTCCATCCAGGCAGGGAGAGACAACCACTAAAGATCTCTTACTGGGGCACAGTTAGTCTCGAGCAGACGGGAGATTCCTGGCTTGCAACAAGACAAAGCGACTCCCAAATAAAATGCAAAACCGGGGGGTGAGGAAAGGAGAGAGGAAAGCAGTGGGCTGCTAGATAGGAAAAGTCTGGACAAAAAAAGAAACTCAATTTTGTTTCCATTGTCTCAGCTTCACGCCGTCTCCACTTAAAACGATAAACTTCCCGGGGTAAGCCCTTCTTCAACAGGCCAAGGCACCGGGAAACACATCCCCCAGCCCCTGCTGGAGCGGGGCCGGGCTGGCAGCCCTGGCTCCCCTACCTGCCACCGGCAAGCGATGCCAG
>NW_008237265.1:1589390-1606236 GCF_000691975.1 Corvus brachyrhynchos
TCGCCGTGTTCTGAGCCCGGCCTGGCCGTGCGTTCGGAGCCCGGCGCTGTCGCTTCAGCGCAGGGTTTCAGGGATGTGTTTGTTACCACCCGCAGCGGGTAGGAGCGTGTGTGATTTCCATCCGCGATGGTCTCAACGCCCGTTTCTCTCTGGCTCGTGGACAGCGCAGCCCCAGCCCTCATGATGGGAGTGAAAAGAGCAGGGGGAAAGTGAAAAATACCTCGGCCATCTCTTCGTCCAAATCTCTCGGTGATTTTATGGGCAGTTTGTGTTGTCCTGACTGGTTTTTAGATGCACCCACTTTATTGCAAGGCCTGAAGGTGCCTGGGAGCAGAGCACTGCTTTGTACCCGTGGGACTGCAAGGCAGAGCTGCCTCTGGAGTCTGCTGGAAGGATGCTGTGCACTGGGATAGAGTAGGCTCCTATAAGTGATTTGGTGCCAAAAATGGCAAACGAGAGGGAATCCAACCGCGGTGCTTTCAAAGCAAGGCTTAGTTCATGTATCGTGGTGCCTGCCTTAAGCGTGGTGTGCTGGCATCGAATGCAGTGCTGCTTCACCTTCATGGCCAAGAGGCCGGACTGCTGTAGGCACCCCTTGGTCCATTTGCAAACCAGGACGTTAAACTAAATGAGGGAGAGGGAGGGAAGGTACTATCCCCTCCCAGCATAGAAACCAATTTTTTAATATAGGACCAACTCAACAATGAAGGATTCATATTTACTGTCTTCCTTCAGCACAGCTGAACTGCTGAAGTAGAGTTGTTGCCATTCAGAGACATAGAATCACCAAGGTTGGAAGAGTCTTTTGAGATCATCCAGTCCAACTGCCAACCCAGCACTACTGTATCCCCTAAATCACTATATCACTTGGTGACAAATCCAGATGCCTTTTAAGCACCCTCAGGGATGGTCTCCCTGGGCGGCTCCTTCCAATGCCTGATGTTCCCATACAGGGAAAATTTTTTTTCTAATATCCAATTTTAAAACCTCCCGTCTCAGCTTAGGGCCATTTCCTCTCATTTTCTCACTGCACCCCTCCTCTCTCCACCCTCTGTCAGGGAGTTGTAAAGAGTGCTGAGGTCTCCCCAGAGCCTCCTCAAGACTGAACAACCCCAGCTCACTCAGCCATTCCCCATAAGACATGTTTTCTAGACCATTCACAAGCCTTGTTGCCCTTCTCTGGACACACCTCAGCACCTCAATGTCCTTTTTAAAGTGAGGGGTCCAAAACTGAATGCCAATTGCATGGCATTGCCTCTCTCTCCCCTCTTATCCTGTTTCATCACCATGACATTTTCCCTTTTTACCTGCATGATTACTACTGGCTTTCCCCAAGAGCTGGGTTATTGTTCTCTGTCTCATGGCAAGTTGGAGGTTTTTGAGATTCTGTATATCAAATACAGAAATTTGAGGTGGAAAAGATTTGTTAGGTCATCTACTCTGCTCCCCTGATGGTAGAGGATTTACAGCACTTGTATGATTTCTCTTTTCTTTTAAATGCTTCAGGTTTGCATCTCTTTCTTTTGAAATCTTTTTCACCGTCCAGAAAGTCCCATGGGCAGGAAGATGTTTGGCCTGTATTTTCATTTGTCTAGTTTCACCCAATTACTTCTGGATACATCCATGTTGTGGACTCTTCTAAACAGTTTTTCTCCTTGATGGCTGCTTGTGTTTTACACACAGGTATCACTTATTTTCCTAGCCATTACCATCCTTTCTTTTTATCTCCTTTCATTCATCAGTCCCTGCAGCCACTTTATCACTTATGTCGTTGGTCTTCTTTGATACCCATTCAATTGGTCATCATTTCCTCAGCCCATGGATACCCACATTTAGGGCCTGGTCCTTTGTGAAAGCAGCCAAAATCCCATCATGGTTTCATTTGTCTCCAAACTGCCTCAAAGGCTTTGTACAGAATCTGTCACCTGACATGGCTCTGAATCAGATCTCGTCCTGTGTGTCCTCAGTGTTCCCTCTTGCAGTGCCGTTGTAATCTGTTTTTTCCACAGACATTCTGGTGAAGCTGTGTGTCCCAAGTTTCATTTTTCTGCCTGGAGTTTCAACATCTGTTCCTTCTGGGATCACTGATAGCTGCTTTTCCTCGCACTTGGATTAATGGCCCTTACAAATACAGGTGTTGATCCATCCCCTCAAACCTCTCATCCAAGTAAGGATGGTTGTATCTGTCCAAGACCACAACCTGTTTTAGAGCTATTCTCTTCCAGCTCATTCTGTTTGTTTTTTCTAATACTTTACTAAATGTGAGTGCAAAGGATGGAAACTAGAACAGGTAAGGAAAGAAATGGTGAATGTGTAGAGAAGGCCACAGGCATGATTGCAGCGCCTCTTCAGCCACAAGTCAATTCCACTGAAGCTGCTGTAAGAAAGTTGGGAAGGAAATGTGGCTGGACAAAACACACCCCACCCCACCCTGTGGTGTGCCCTTGCCAACAGAAGTAGGTATGCCTCAACCATGCTGGCTAGATGCTACACACCGTGACTGGAGAACACCTTTGAACCCTCTGAACAAGGAGGGCCAAACCCTGGGTCATGTGTTAGCTTTTCTGCTTGGTTCTGCCCTTGTTTCTCTGCCCTGATTTCTTGCAGTTCCTCTCATTAGTTTCATCTCTTGAGACCTCAGACCTTAAGGTCCTGCCTGCTGCTCTGGGCAGGAGAAGAAAAATGCTACCTAATCTTCTGGTGTGCAGGGTGGTCCATGGTTGTAGGACAGTTGTTCTGGAAAAGTAAGGAGGAAGCTTTTACAGCTGTCAGCTCCCCTTTAGATCTGTGCCACGTGGAGATTGCACAGAGCGGAAGGGAAGTCCATTAGCTCGTATTTAACCTTGAACAGGGTCCCAGTGAGTTTCTTTCCCTCTCACCTAGAGGCTACTGCTTAGCTTATCTCCAGGGAGGACCCATTAGTTAAAAGCAGAACCACCTGTCATCAACACTCCAGCCAGAATTCCCCTAGCTTTTTGTTCTGATAGATGTGAGCAACACTAATACAGGCAAAAGGTACTATGGCCTATGAAGTGAAGCCAAGCTCCTGCCTTGCTTCGGGCTCTCCCAGAAAGGGAAGGTGGGCAGTGTGTTGGGGGACAGCAGCAGGGTGAGAAAACCAACAGACTGAAGCATTTTTTTCTCATAGTGGTCTGAAAAATCTGGCTTTAGGTTGTATTTGTATTGTATTTTCAAGCCTCAAGTTTGTCCCTGAAAACAGGAAACCCTGAAGTAAAGGAGACAAACCACCCTTTCATTGGGACTTAAAATTTTCTGTCCACAGCAGTGCATCTGCCCAGCAGCTTCCACTGATTGTCTGCCACCTGGGCCTCTTTCACAGCCATAGGACTCCCAGTGTCTTCCTACTTGCCCTTCCGCCACAGCTAGGCTAGGGGCTTTTTTCATATGTCCCAGAAGGATGTTGAAGCCTTTTTCCCAAAGGAGTTAGACATTTGGGTACCTACATCCAGCTGAAAGCCAAGGTTTTCATTCCTTGTGTACTGTTTTTCTAGTTTCAGCAGTGTACCGCAACACCTCAGATGTTTGCAATAATCATTGACTTTTATTAAGGAGATTTTGTTCATTGTAGTAGTTTTCCTTTCCTCTTTTTATTTTCAAACTAGTCATTGCTTCCCAGTGCCCAGTTATCATTAACTCGTTCTACTGCTTCTCCTCTGTTATCTTTTCCTTCCCTTTATCTTTCCCCAGCACAACTTAACTGACTCATTTAGTGCTCACTTATTTGCCTCATTTGTATTACTGGTTTTATTTTTGTCATCTGGTGTTTGAGCAGATTCAAATGTGACTTGATGGGTCTGCTGACATTACTGGGCCTCAACAGAGATGACTCTTCAAGACTGAGGGACAGACTCAAGCTCTTAAGCAACAAAGCGCAGTAGGAAACAGTAAATTCACAGAACATGCAAGGACATGTTGATGTTAGAATGCAACTGATTTTTTAGTCTTGAGGGCTAAAGGGAAATCCATGAGGGCTGGTACACAGAGGTGCTGTGGAAGTGATTCCTGTGGCATCCCTCCAGGGCAGGGGCTGGGCATACTCCACAGATTCCCACTTCACATTTAGCACTATGATTCCTTTTCCCCTTACCAAATCGGTTTCTGAAACCAAAGTAAATTTTATGGCCCTAGTGTTCATCAGTCATGCTGCTTCTCATTGTTAGCAGTAAGAGTAGCTTTCACTTCATGTTATCAAGCAAGTCCTTTTTCCAAGATTCATCCAGGTTTCTTGTGATAGAAGCCCCAAATCCTTGACTTTTTAGGAATAGTTATGAAATGCAGTCTGCAGTGTTAGAGTGAGAAATGCTATAACCATTTTATTTGCATTGTTGCAAATTGGTTCATCTAAGATTATAATCTTACTTGAGATTTCATGGTCTGGCTCTATGAATAGGATTTGCACCAGTATAATGATTTTGATAAAAAGTTTTGTTTTGTTTTGTTTTGATTTGGCTTTAAGTCAAAATAGCAATACTTGTGCATTCCCCAAAGCTGCAGGCATTTTGCTATAAAGATACTTGTATAGTTTTCTTAGGCACTCACATAGCCTTCCCATTTCAGAAACCCACAACAGCCAAAATAGAAATGCAAAAATCCTGGTATGACACCTATTCATCCAGCAGCAAATATATGTAAAAGAAAATAATGCTACATGTCATTCTTGATGGTCTAAGCCATGTCACCCCCTCACACATTGTCACGTATTATTTTGAATCATCTAGTGTATTGCTTCTGTAAATAGGAGAAAAAGTTTTCTATTGCTCCAAGTGTGACTGTCATGTTTGAGAAAGGGAAGGGAATTTGAGAATTGTACTGTTGTTCAAAGCAGCACAGCATTTTCTGAGAGACAAGTTTATCGTCATGTTTGAGAAGTGGACTCCATTGCACAAGTCACTGCTTAGACACGTGCTGACAATGCTACTCCTGGCACATATGCTCAAGTTGTAGCAGGTAAAAATGAGGCAGTGAGTGGCCCTGACAGCTCCTGAGAGCATTGACTCCAGTGACACCAACCTGGCAAAAGCTAAACCTGACTATGGGGTTAGTCCAAACTGCTTGGGACCCCAGGCCCCTCCCATGCCACTGTGGAACTGTCCCGTAGCACCGCGAGGCGGTTACAGCCATGTCCTTTTCTACCTCTTCTAGTGTTTTGGTTGCAGTGTGGTGCCACAAAGCAAAACTTCCAGGGCTAAGAGTGTAAAAGATGTAAAAGTACCCCATCCCACACTGCTGTGCTGTGCAGGTCATGGCACACCCTCCTTTGACTGTGCCAGCAGCTGCCTTTAGTACTGTGAAAAGGCACAGGAATACATAAGCTGTATGTTCATGCATGGGTGTCCCGCTGTTTAAAGCCAGCTCAGTTCCCCTACCTGTGGTGTAAGCAGATGGAGACTGACAGGGATACCTTAAATTGGAATCTTGTGGTCCCTCAACGGCACAGATGCAGCATCTCTCCTCAGCTCATGCTGGCGGGGTCTCTTGCTCACCTCCAAAGAGATAAGAGGCTTGGCCAGGTGCTGCTCCTTGCCCTGCCACTACAGAATCTTGCCCCAGCAAAATGTGTGGAAGGGCCAGCAGGCATGCAAGGACCAAGGAGTAAAAGCAGGGTACCTCTGCCTTTCGCTGGAGACAGACAAGGCTGGGCAGGCTGTATCAGATGCTCATGGGAGAAGGGAGAGCAGCCCCTGAGCCTGAAGCGAGGGGAAGGTCAGTAGGAGGGAGCTGGGGTAAGAGGCTGGGCTGCATCAGGCAAAATCTCCCCACTCAACCTACTTTAGCAGGGCTGGTTGCTTAAATGGAATTTAAATCTCTGCAGATATGTGAGGAACTTCCTGGCATCACCTGAAGACGTGCAGTGACAGGGGCAGGGCTGTGCTAGTCAGGGTCAGCCATGGGTGCAGCCAGAGCAGGGACCAAAGTCCTTGATGCCACAGAGAAATTGCTGTGTGCATGGGCTCATCATTTCTGCAAAGCACCACTAAGTAAGGGAAAGCAGAAAAGGTTACCAAAAATAGGATTTTTGGAGGACAATTCTGCAAAGCCCAGCTCCCAGTTTCAGGCATAAGCTATTACCTTTGTGTTTTGTTCTTTCACAGTCCAGAACAGTTAAGTGTATTGTCAGTATTTACAACCTCTTTAATTCAAAATAATTATTTAGTTGTGTCTTACCTCAAAATCACAATATTTTGAGGGGGAAAATTACTTTGGAAAATTCCTTAAATTGTGTGTGCATTTTCTTATCTGCCTCCAGATTTTGTCTTGTAAAGTACGTTTTCAAACTTCCCCCACAAATTTTGAATGTTGAAAAATTTCTTTCTTCTCTTTCATTCCTTCTTCTGTCTTCTCTGTTGTTTTTCTCTATTCCTTTTTGCCTTCCCACCTGCCTTTTTATTTCATATGTAATTAAATGACGTAGAACAGGAAAATTAAGAAGCATTAAGATATATGATGTGACTCAAGGTAAAAGTAGAAAAATCATCAAGCTATATTCTGTTACTGTAAAACATTTTCAACAAAAATAAAGAAAAAATAGAAACTGAAGGGACAGAGTTCAAATTCTGTGTCAGGTAAGTCCAAATTGATTTACGTTTTGCAGGTACTATGGTTGGTTTTTACTTCTCCAGTTCAGTCACCTCAGCTACAGAGGTGAAGCAAACTTTTCTAAAAACCCAGTCCTCTCTGTTAGTAATATTTTCCCTGTCTTGCCACTCCCTCCCTCCCTTTTCAGCATCATTTTCTCCACAGGGTGACAGGATTACAGCTGTCGTGCCCGTTCCAAGTTGTGGTGCACACTGTCATCTATGTCATTGTAACTCTGTATCTTGCTGGCAGTTAAAAGAGTGACACAAATTGTTTTCCTGCCAGATAAAAATTGTCTAGTAGATTTAATGTTCATAACCTAATGTGAGGAATAATATTATATGAGCAACAGCAGTCAATCTGCTCATAATGGTATTGTGTCCCCTGGTATTGCTGGGGAGAAAAAATTGAGCCTGTGGTAGCTCAGCACCTTTCTGAGCAGTTCTGCAGACTCTGGGGCCAGGGCTTACAGCAGTGTGACCACACAGCTGCAGAGCCAGTGGGCTGATGTGAAAATTCAAGCTTGGAAATGGAGAAGGAAATGGAAACTCAAGGCTGAGAGTTGTGTATGCTCAGCAAATGGTACAATGAAACCCTGGTAGGTGAAAAAAAGTAGCAATGCGAGTACAGCTTGTTGCACAGAATTGTGATTTATCTGCTTTTATTTTCAATAGTTCCAGTGGCATCATGATGTAGGATTTTATAGCCTATTAAATCATGCCTGGCATTTATGGATGTAGTTTAGAGTGCATGCATTATGGAGAGTTAGTAGCCTCTCCCTGGCTGAGCAGCAGTTTCCACTCATACGTCTTACTCCATATCTTTTTATACTTTAAGCTCAGATACAGACAGATACACTCCAAAGAAAAAGATATTAGTGAAGAATACAAAAGATAAACAACTTTTCTGTTCCTGTTGGGTTTGGAATGTCCTGATCTGAAGTGGCCTTTATTTCTGATGTCTCCCATTCCCAAAGGCAAATCTGCACCCAGAAGGGTTGTCTGCAGCTTTTTAAGGCACTGCACATTCTGCAACCTCCATCAGAGCAAACAGATTGCCCTCTCCCAGGAAAGAGGTAGTAATCAGCCCAGATTGCTGATGGTTTTCTTTGGTGCATGTAGGGAGTGGCATAATTAAGACCGGAAATTTGAGCTGACCCCAATATTAGCTTGGGAAGAGGTGCTGAGGTGGGTGGACCTGTGTGCCAAGGCCTGACCTGGTTTGTTACTTAGACAGTGGTGGGATCACCACTGGTGCCTTCCCAGCATGTGGTTCACTGCCCCTTCCCACTTCAAGGCCACCCTCACCAGAGCTGTCCCTGCAGCCGCCGCCAAGGAAGGCAAAGGCTCCATCTTGGGTTGTACCCATCAAAGCAGGCTGAGAGGGCACCCAGGGAGGAGGAGCAGGAAGGGCAGCTTGAACAAGTCCTGTCAGCTGTAGAGAAAGGGAAGAACAAGGCAACTGGTGAGGATGGAAAAGGCAGTTGAGATAGGACCAGGATTTTTGTTCAGGAGAGGCCTCGCCAACAATGTCCGGGGAACAGAGAGAGGGAGAGGCTGATCAGATAGTGGCTGGATAGGTGACCTTGACCGGAGGGAAATTCAGCCTTCTTGCCCATTATACCTGCAGCCAGTGAGACTCCTCTGTGTCAGAGGACTATGGCACAGGGACCTTTGTGACCAGGATAAAGGAAGGTCTTAGCTGCCTGTGGAAGACACTTCCATATGCCAGGGCTTGCAATAAGTGCAGATTGCAGTGGTCACAACTACCACTGCAAGAGATAAAGACATGTTTCATTCTTAGATACCATCTTACAAGTGGTAATTAAGTTTTACAGCATCCATGTGAGGTAAGCACACAAGTACTGGTCCTATTTTAAAGCTATGAGAGGAGAGAGGGTGAGTGCTGTGCAGAAGGCCGGGTGGTGGTGACTCAGTGGCAGTGCCACCATCACCAACCAGGAGTTCCTGGTTCCCAGCCTGGCCCATGAACCACAGCAGCCTCCCTGCCAAGAGAAGAAAGCTGATTTTTCAAGCCCTTTGATGAGAGAAGAAAGGTTAGAAACAGCCTGAGGCTGTTTCTAGAGAAAGTGTCACGGTTGAAGGAAAATTTCAGAGGAGGGGAGCAGGAAAGGGGATGGTGGTGAAGGAACTATTGATACAAACGTTTATTAAGGGAAGGGCGGTGACAAATCAGAACCCAACAATAGGGGAAAAACAGGTCAACAAAGTAGACTTTCATGAGAGAGGCCTATGGGACAGAGGAGAGGTAGCAGCAAGAGGGGAAAGAGCAGCAGTGGGGAGGGAGAAAAAACACAGCAAGAGTGTGCATGGCAGCATTTGGAAGTGTCAGGAGACAGACAAAAAAATGCCACCAAACATGGGGTCTTACAGTAATTACAATCACACTATTCACACTAATCACACTATTGCCTCTTCCACAGCAGCTGGAGATCTCAGAGCCCTCCACAGAGCATCATTACCTTTGTTTCACCTATGGGAGAACTGAGGCTCAGAGCAGTGAAGACACCTCCCTAGGGTCACACAGCAAGGCCAACACATTATTCTACTAATTATTAGGTTTAAATTATTACAATAAATGCAGACAATTATTAATGAAATGGGAGTAAGCAGAGAGGGGCACACAGTTCTCAGTGGCACGGGAGAGAAAAAGAAAAGATGACTGATGTCAGCAGCCCAAATTTATTTTTTATGGCTCCAAAATACATAATGTCACATAAAATGACATTTGGAAGCTGTGAGCTTTGGATCCTCTATGCTTTAAACTACAAGGTAAGTAATACTAACAGACACACCACTATATGCACAAGTACATGTGCACATAATAGTTCTGATGCTAGCTGTGTGGTTTGTGCCCTTCAACAATTAATTTCCTCCGTTTTCCAAATTTCAGAAAAATTAAGGTAAGCTACAACTACAAAAATGGAAACATGTGTATACCAGAAGACTTCCACAACACCAAATATTGTTACATTCTCAAAGTCCTTAGAGATAGAAGGGAATAGAATGGGATAGAGTATCTCAGTCGGACAGGACCTGCAATTGCCTGGAAGCTGCATATGACCACTATCATGGTGGGGTCATTTGTTTGTGGTAGTTACGTGCCACAGCAGAGAAACTATATGCCTGACAGCCTGTAGCTGTCATGTCAAAAGGAGCATTCTCTGAAAAAGTAGAAGCTCAGAAAATTGCCACCAGCACTAGTCTGAGGTAGCATAATGTTTTCAGGGCCTAGGAAAATTAGATGTTTTTGTAGAAGTTCCTCTTCAATTAAAAATCCCCACCTTTTCTCACCTCTTTTTTCTTCTTTTCCTCACAAGAAATGAAGAAATGCCGCTATTTTTAACCGTAGTTTGAGGAGGATAGAGTAGTAGGAGCTGTGCAGTGCTACCACCCTCTGGCCGCTGTCAACAGCACCGTCCTCCATCTGCACGAGTGCTCTGAGCTCCTTCATCTGCCTCACACACCTATGGGAGATAAATGCTGTCTTTCAGTCCACCCAGTAAAGAGAGACACCTTCTGATGCAGCTCTACACAATGCCTCTTTGGGCTGCTTGCTTTTGTAAAGAGATCTCATCTGGATGAAAGATGCAAAGGTCAAACACTTCCAGATGTGTTGGTCCTCCGTGGGTCCAGCTCATGTGGCCAGTGGGTTCATCTCCTACCTGGTCATATGCAGACTCCAGGCAACTGCAGATCCCTTCCAACTGAAATATTCTACTCTACTCTATTCTGTTCTAGTCTAAGAACTTTGGGAACATTAGTTCCTAAAGCTACCCTTTGAAAAAAAGTCCAGTAGCATCTCTAAAATTTCTCAAAAACAACCTGCCCCTTCTTTTCCTCTCATCTACCCTCCTGTCCATAACCAAGTGCTCATTTATTTAAAGAACAAAAAGCTAATAGGAAAAAACACAACTACTATGCCCACCATTTTGCTATTAAAAATATGCTTCCCAGAATTAAAGCCAGCAGCTCTTGACACATAAAAACTCATTTTTCCTTTTTTACCTCCATCTACAAGAGAGATCCTGGCTATCTGCCCAGACGAAGAGAAAACCACAGCAAACTGTGGCATCTTGCATCACACTCTTCAATGGCCAAAACTGGCATGTCATAGGCTGTGAAAAGGAATGAATTTCAATGTCAAAGGAACTTTGTACCAAGGCTGTACTTTACCTTTGCTTCCTCTTTGGACAGGAAAAGTGTGTCTTCAGGTGACAATATCTGTGCAAGTAAATCTACTGCCTCTTGATGCCAAGGTTGGACTTTGGGAGTACTGCTCCTTAAGCCATTTCCTGACGCTGATGACATGATGCCTTAAGTAATAATGATAATTAATAATAAACAAAAAACCCCAAACCAAACCAAACCCAGCAAAAAACCCCACACAATTCCCCCCCAACTTGATCATCTGGTATTGAAAATGAAGTTCATCAGTAAAAGATTTCCCATGCTTAGCTTATTTTCTCAGATGATGTGTGTTCCTTTTGGGAGATGGATGCTCTATTTAATTTATAATATTTGATGAAAACTCTAACACCTCTTTGTAACCAAGATAAGGGATTGGATTCTCTTACTTTGTGATTCCAGGCTGAATCCTTGTGCTTCACAAGGTATATGTGTCTGCCATCAAAACCTGCAGAGAGAGCAGAGGTGAAGAGAATATGTTCTAGATGTCCCTCCTTGGTACAACTTCCCACAGATGAATCTCTCAAGACACAGAGAGTCCTTTCTCAAACCTTCTCACAAGCTGGAAAACCTCAAATTATCTTTGCAACAGAAAGGGCATAGTTGTGGGGTTTTTTTTCCCCAGTCTAATCTCTACAATACTTCTGTCTCCAGAGATCCCAATTGAACGGTCTGGCCTCTATATTGTTTATTAAGCCCCAAACCCTTCTAGATGACCACCAGGCAGCAAGTCTGACCAACACAAGATAGAGGAAAGGATGGGAGGAAAAAATCAAAAAATGTTATGGTTTAGAGATACCAAATCTGTAATAAGGGAAAGTGAGGAAAATCACAAGTTCAGGCTTTCTCCCTGAAAACACTTGCCACCAGCTGTCTCTATTTAAAATGCCTTGCTTGATGCCAAATGCCACATTATTTTACAAAGAAAAAAGAGAAGATGATTGAAAAGTTGCTTCCTAGTTTGTGTAGAACTCAAATCACTTAAAACTCTAGAGGTCAGTGCCATGAATGCTTGATGAGTGACAAGACTTTCTTCAGTTTGCTTAAGAAAATTTTTCTGGATATGTATGTGTGCCACGCAAGGAAGAAAAGCTTCACTCCAAATGAAAATAAAAATCAGAAACCGTTTTTGATGCGATTTTTCACCGCTTTTCCCAAGCAGAATCAATCACAGAATCACAAAAGAGTGCTGATGTGGCGTAATGAAGACAGACAGATCCACGTGTCTGACAATTCTATAAAAATATCACTATTACTTGGATGCAATGTGCCACAGTGGGTGAAGTGCCCAGCTGGGCAATTGTCCTTCAAATGGCAATGGGCAGCTGATAAAAGAGACAGGAACAGCTCCTCAGTCCTTTCAAATAGGCGCATGATTTTAAATCAAAGCTGCCACTTTGCCCACTGCTGATCATAAATTTGCCCAGTGTACCTGGAGGCATTGGCCAGCCCCAGAGTGCCAGACCTACAACTGTCACAGTGGCATCAGCAGTGCTACAACAGTGCCATCCCTACCTCCAGAGAGCAGAGAACACAAAAACCTTGGGTTTAGTGCCTTGATAGGGGAATTCGCCCGTGAATTCTCGTCTGTTACAGATTTCTCAGCAAACAAAATTAGATAGTGGTAAAGTAGCTGAGCATGTACAGATGAAAAATACAGCATGGGAAGTAGATATTATCACAGAGTGGGAGAAAAGGTTTATTTTTTCACTTAATTTACCACCCTCAGAGACACAAATTCAGAACGCACATAAGCCATAATAAAACCAGGTCACCTGATTTGAAAGGTGAACATGTTTGTATGGATCTGACAGGTGTTAATGATGATTTTCAATTGAAAAAGGAATCCTGGAAGACAAATTGCTTGTCAAACAAGTCTAACAGCATTAACATTTTCTAGCCATGTGTTGCAATATATAAAGTGTCTTGCTACCTTTATTTAGGAGAAGATCCTTATGAATGTGATAATCTTTTAAGGTCCAATTTTATCATATAATGTGCTGCAACCCATGTTTCCTATGTATGGTTCATAATGAGATTAGTACAGTATAAATCTTCGTGCAATTTAAATAAATAGTCTCTCGAGTGTCTGCCATTAGAAATATATTGTTCTGTATTTGCCTACAGGCACTGATGTTGCATCCCATAATTGTTAAGTATTTATCTGTGTCGTGTTACAAGGCATTTAATTTTATATGGGAGAGTGTAATCTTTGTTTTGACCATGATATAATTTGGTTAATTACCATTTGTTGGATTCTTTTTCCCTTTGCCACAAAGTCTTTCAGTTAGTATTTCCAAAGTAGCCCATATATAGTTGCCTTTGGCATAGTATATGGAGCAGTCACTGACTCAATACAGAGATCACTGTTGTAATGTCAAATTTATCCCGTTAATCTCGTCTTTCCCGAGTTCAATTTACATCATTTTCCATTCATACAATCTGAATGATTAATCCATATTAATATTTTTACAATTTGTTCTGATACCTGGATACTTGCTAAGTTTCCTAACTCTATGGATTCATGCAGTACTGGCCCATACTTAATATGGCCAAGGAGAATTCTAGGTATAAAAAAACAATTCCAAATTCAGATATCCTTTCCTTCCTCAAACAGGGTTTAATTCTGCTCTCACCTTTACTGATGGGCACCAAGAAAAAAACATTCATTGCAATCAACAGAGCTGAGGGTCCAAATCAGTTGTTCCCCTATCACTTTGTGGCACTGAAGGGGAAAGATCTCTCTTTAGTGCCTGAAGTTCATCTCATCCTGTGGCAGGTGTCTGCAGTGGGTCAGAGGAACGGGTGAATTATCTCTTTGTCGCCACTGGCTGCAGCAGGAGGTTAGGCAATTAGCCAATGTCATGCAAACATATTCCAGGCTGTCCCATTTGTGCTTGCAGTGTATTTGCCTCTGCTTCATGTAATTGTGGCAGGTCCATCACAGCTCCAAGGCAGCGGAGGATGCGGTGCTGTCTGGCTCTCGCCGGTGCAAACAGTTACAGGATCATGGCACCGACTGTACTAAGGCCAGTAGCTCAGCACTGAAGAATATATATCAGCATAAAGCCAGAGTAAGCTCCAATAACTTCACCAAACCTTCACCTTCCTCTTTGCGTAACTGGGTCGCCTGACCTTCAGTGCAAGGCCTGGCAGAAGAGATGGTGTTTCTTTTGCTCTGTGTATGACTGGGTCGGCCATGGGCCCTTGTCACATGAATTGATGCTGAGGTTGTTCCTCATCAGATGACCTGGTGTGGGGACATGCCACCCAGGACATGGCCCAGCCAGCTGTCATCCTCCCTCACTGCACATCCATGCCTCTGTTGGGTTTTTTTAGCCTTTCTTGTTTTGCCTGCTAGAGTCAGTAATTCCATGCCCTTATCTGCAGCTGTTATTTTAATTTATATTAAAGCAAAAACCAAGTTTCTCATACAAGTACTGGGCTGTAGAACCTGAGGCTTGAAGAAAAGTAAATAACCATGGCAACTGATTGACAGAATCATGAACCAGCAGTGCCCTGGGGGACAAGAAGGCCAATGGAATAGTAGGTTGCATCAGGAAGAGCAGTGCCAGCAGGTCAGGGAGTGATCCTGCCCCTTTGCTCAGCCCTGTGAGGCACATCTGGAGAGCTGCGACCAGGTCTGGGATCATCAGGACAGGAGGGCCATGGAGCTCCTGGAGCAGGGCCAGCAGAGGCTGCAAAGATGAAGGACCTGGAGCATCTCCCTTATGAGGAAAGGCTGAGGGAGCTGGGGCTGTCCAGCCTGGAGAGGAGCCCCAGCTGAGAGGGGCCCTCAGCCCTGGGTGTCCCTGTGTGCAGGGAGGGCTCCGAGCAGGGCCCAGCCATGGCACCAGAGGAACGGGCAGGGACTGATGCCCAGGAAGTTCCACCTGGACAGGAGGCAGAACTTCTTCCCTGGGTGGTGCCCGAGCCCTGAACAGAGACCAGAGAGGGTGTGGAGTCTCCCTCACTGGAGATATTCCAGAACTGTCTGGGCACACTCCTGTGCTGTGTGCTCTGGGATGGCCCCGCTGGAGCAGGGGGGTGGGAGCAGATGAGGCACTGTGGGCCCTTCCAGCCTGACTCATCCTGGGATTCTGTGAAGACCTTAGAGGGTTGGGTTTTTTATTATTTTCTGACTCCTCATGTAAACCAATTGCAAATTCTCTGACGCAACACTTCTTGAACACAACCAGTTCATTTCGCTCTAGAGAGAAAAGGCAGGGCCTTCTGGGGCTGCCATAGTGGCAAAAGAGTTTAGATAGTGAACTTAGACGGATCTGTGCCCAAATAAGATCAGATAGGCAGGGCTGAGGAGCTCCTCTGCATGTGATTCCTCCTCAGCTGGAAAAGGCAGATGCTAAAGAGACTTTGCTAATTTCCCCTGCCTGGAAACCTGTAATGAACTCAGAGCAGAACATCTGTTAGTTTCTCCTAAGCTGGAAAGGGCTGAAAGCCAAGAGACATGTCTCGGGGTGAATTTGCTGGCCTGTCTACAGTGTAGGAAAACGTCTAAGCCCTGGAGAAAGCCTGGTGTGCTCTGTCTGTGAGCAGACAAAGCTGGCAAGTGTCACTAGGAGCCCAGGGGTGACACAGTTTATGGGAGAGGAGAAAGGTTCGTTCCCTTCATTCATGCAAATGTTCACTAAGAACTCCAGTCGATCACATCACATCACACACGCATTCAGTACTGCAAAAGTCTATGTTTGTTCACGGATGAGATGCTAAAAAATATGCTACCTTGGCATGTGCCACAAGTCATGAGGGAGACTGCTGGATGCAAAGCCTTCCTGCCCACTGACAGGCAGAAACAACCTGCATCTGGACAGTGCCTGTCATGATGGGGCATTTAGAGATGCCCAGGGCACTGCAGGTAATGGAGGTGCTGCAACCTTGTTACTGTAGTAATTTAACTGGGATTAAATCTTCCCTTTCCCAGCAAGGTTAATCATCCGGTGCTGTAGAATCCCAGAAGGTAAGGGGCTAATGTGTGTATCTCAAATACTGATAGCCAGATGGCTGTGGAGGCAACCAAGGATTGCTGGAAATAGCAGACAATAACATGCTGTGGGAAAGAACAAAGTGTGGCTGGAAAAGGGGGCCATGTAGAGGTAGGGCAGCACTAGACAAGCACCCTTGTTCTAGCTCCTGGAGATAAGCACGACACAGCACAGAGCAAGCATAGGGATGAGGCTGAGAAGTGGGCATGGTGTGTATGGGGGAATGAACACCACCCAAGACCCCCTTAGCCCTCCTAACCATTTCAAGAAAGGTCTGAAAGAATGGACTGTGCATAAGAACTAATTTGCACAGAAAATAAGAACACTGTCCTCAGGGCAGGAAAAACTTACCTAGAAAAAGGTACCCCCAACCAAGCCCAGGCAGTGTGCCCCAGGACCCTGGACATCGCATGGGCTGGATCAATGCCAGAACAAGGACTGGTGATCCCTTCTTCTCTCTTTCCTCGTTTCTTCCTTTTCATCTTACCCCTTTATCCAACCCCCACTGACGTGTGTTTATGTAGTAGGTTAAGGACTAACCTACCAATTTCCATGCCAAGTGTATAACTTACTAATGGGAGTTTTTGCAGACCCCCTTTTGCTGTTCCTTTTGACCACAAGTATCTATGAATCTTGGGTGCTCCCTTCCCCTTAAGGGTGGGATGTCACAGGTGCATGCAAACTGTATCTCTTACTCCCAGGTAACATCAGTAAAACCAGGTAAATGTAGTGTCCCCACGACACTGCTGGCAAGGGACAGCCAACAACATCCTTGTTAAGGTCACCCCTCTGAGCCAGCCTGATGGCCCCCAAACCTCCTTTGAGGTGTCCCACATCAACTCCCAAACCATGCTCAGACTTTGCTCAGGTGCATGCTGGTTGGTACAAGGGAAAAGGTGCTACCAAGGAGCACTCCAGTGGCTGAACAGGGCAGGTGGCTGTGTTCCCATAGCTGGGATGTTCCCTGACACTGTTTAAATTGCCAGCCATGGTGGCTGGTCCTTGGAGTGCTAAGAGGTGCTGGACTGACTTTACTGC
>NW_008237265.1:1606261-1617101 GCF_000691975.1 Corvus brachyrhynchos
TGCACTACATACAACAACAGGCAAGGACATCTATCCACTTCATGGAACAGTCAAGGGATGTTCACAGCTGCAGGAAAGTCCCAAAAAATCTACAAGCTCTTGAGATATTTAAATATATAAACATATGGAAAAACCTTTCCAAGCAATGATAAAATCTAAAGGAAAATTGTTGGAAAAGTCAAAACTTCAAAAGTTGATTCCAATTTTGTGCTGCAGGTTTAACCTGTCCTACGTTACACTTGCTTGGTTATTAGCTACATGCCTGGAAAATATCACTGCCTAGTCCAGAGTAAATGCTGGCAGCATGTTCCCTATCACTTCAGCTTTCCAAGAAGAGAACGCTGGTAACATTTTTCAGGTAAAATGTTGATTACTGCTACATCATCCTCAGATTGCGTTTCTGCATCTTGGAACAGTCAAGAGGTTTCCAGGAAAGGCTTGCAAACAATTACCACATTCTTGTTCTCCATCAGTCACCCCAGCATAGCAAAACTTGACTTTATTTTTTATGATATCAAATTCAGACCAAAGCGTCCAGTTTTACCTTTGTTAGTCAACTGTACTTCATATTTTATATTTGCTCTTTCCTGGAGGCAGAATTATTCCAGAATAGATGGAACAGGATTAAACTAAATGTAGAACTTTCATCACTTCTGAACGTTGCACATCAGTAACTTGTGCCCTCCTGCATAAATGGATGCATAAACAAATGTCTGCATATACAGAAGATAATCAAGCCCAAGTCTATGAAAACTGTCTCCAGCCAAGATCACAGGGATTTTATAATAAAGCACAAATTGTGAATGCATGTCAGTAGTATCCATCTGGAAGACACTATTTCTGCATGACCACTGCAAATAGTTTTATGGAAGTGAAGAAAGAATGGGCATGTATTATTTACTCTTAGGAGGATCAGCAATGAGTTGCTAAGTATTAGTTACTGTTTTAAAGTTTTGCTACTTTATATCATATTAATAAAATTTATCATTACAAGCACAGTCTCTTATATGCCAAGAGTGCTACAACTCTGCTACTCCCTTTTTACAAGTCAGTTACTTCTTCATTTCACTTATGTCCTTATTTCTAAGAATATTTGAAAGTCTCTGAGGCAAACTGCTTTTTTCCAAGAGCACGAAGATGGATTTGTTCAGTTGTTAGCATTTGTGAAACAGAAGAAGTACACTGACCAAAGCCAGGAAATTCACATGCAAGGCAAGACTCCAATTAACAAACCCCTTGTTGACCTATTCTCAATCCAAGTACCTCATTTGACTGATCTTCCTCTATTGAGAAAAGGTTTGTATCTTGCTTGAGTAACACCACACAGACAGGAAGAAATGCCAAAAGTGGGAAGAGCAATGTTCTTACCTTGGTCTATGAATCAGGAGGAGCTTTCCATATGGACAGTGCTCATCCTCTTTCTTTTTCTGTGCCGTTTTTGTGTGACTGGTACTAACCTCACCTGTAATGATTTCTCTGGAGCTTTACTCTCCCAGTTGAACCCCTCCAAAGGAAACTTCACTGGCTTCAGATTAGGTTCTGTAAACTGCTCCTGTTAAACCTCCAAGCTGAATTTGGAAGACTAAAAGCCTACTGTACAAACTTTTAAGTTACAGATTTGGATTGTTCTGCTATCAATTCATGTCTTTCATATAATCTATCAATTAGTTGCTAAATTAGATTAGGAACTAACTTCCCTACCCCTTTGCTTTCATGCTTTGGACAATTGGCAAAATGTACTTGTAAGAAATCTGTCTTTTCTTTCTCCGCAGGACTGTACATCAGAAAGGCCATTAATCTCCTACTAACAGAGCAGGTTTTCCTGCTCCATTTTCAATATTCTGATGATTTTCACTAGCTTCTTGGTGTTTATACATACAAATTGACAAAGAGTCTTTTTCTCAGAATAATCACCATTATTACCGTTATTTCTGGTTTTTAGATTTTATTTGAATGGTGAAATAACTATTGAAAAATATTTTGGAGCCATCTGCCTCTCATGCGTCTCGAGAAATCAAATATCTCTGCATTGCTCTGAATTATACTGCTACTATTAATATAGTCACAGTATCACCTCAATGCAGGTAAGGAAAAATAATCTCTATGGACTCTGAAGGTGGCTAATGCATCTGGAACAATATATTCAATTAACACGCAACCTACTTACCTGATAACAGCTACAGATACTGTGTTTGGTGAGAAAAGGCAATACTTAATCATTAAGCATCATTTAGAATAGGAACTACTGTTGTAATGCTAGGTTTCCCTGAGAGCTCAGTGGGGCTGCTTAGGGCAGGTCAGCCATTCTGCCCTCCCGGAGTCCTTTTTTGGGTGGCTCTGCACTCTTGCTCTGGCCAGCTATCAGCTCTACAACCCAGTGACGGCAAAGGAGGCAAGAAGAGTCTCTCCATAAGGATTTCAGAGGACCTTTAATGATTACATCTTGTCCTGGCGACCCCCAGAGGCAAAAAGACCTCGTGATGTGGGCGCAGGGGGGTTTTGTCAGCTCGCAGGGGTGGTACATGGGCGGAGTTGGGGTACAGGAACCAATAGGGAGAACCCGAGGGAGGGGCCAGGGCTAGGGGCAAGGGGGAACAATATGGGATAGGAAAAGCAATGGGTAAACAGATGACCACAAACTATTTTAAAAATTTGTTTGGTAATAGCAAGAATTCTACTCTCCTCCCAGCTGGTACTCCTTTAAAACAATTAATTTTCAGTCTCTTCTGTTTCAGATCTGAACTATTCTTTCTCCACATTACTCTGTGCTCATCTGAAATCCTGGCTGGGTTCCTACAAGCTGTGTGCAATGATGTTTCAGCAGAGTCCTTAAGCTTTGACAAGCAAGCTGCCTTTCCAGGGGCTAGCCAGTGGTGAAGCAAGTGCATGAAAACAAAGCCTTGTGATCAGGATTCAGAAGATTTGGTTCAATGCTAGGCTAGACTTTGAATCGGACATTAAGAAAGACACTTCCCCTACCTGAGGCGTATCCTGACCTGGTATAAATTGCTGTAAAGTCATAGCATCAGTGGTCCTAAGCTGCTGAGCTACTCTTTTGCCTCTGAATTCCCTCAGGTCAAGTGATGGCTTTTTTTGCATTTACTAGGGCACTGCTTGTTTTCTTTGTCCCCAGGTCCATTTTTTCCTGTGAAGGCTGTAACCTGCTTAAGGGAAGGAATTCCTTTTACTCTCTTTGTACAAGACACAGCACAACACAAAGCTGATCTTTCCTTGGGCTTCTAGGATTTATAATACTGGTTATTCTTTAATTATAATTAAATATTCTAAGCCTTTAAGAAATGAATGGTAGCTTTCCTTTAGTTTGTTTTATTTAGTGGGCTGTAAGAAAACAAGTCTGGAGTCTCAGAAACTGAAGGACAGCAGAGTGTAGGATTTGTATTGTAGATGACTGCATTTTTGTCTGCCACTATGTATTGGCAAGATGTACACCACCAAGGAGTATTAAATAGTTTCAAGAATAACACACTGGATGCTCAAGCACACTTTAAGGCAGACAGTTTCAAAACTCACTTTAGCAAAGGGGGAACCAAGCCACAGCCATGCTAAATGACTTATTCAAAATCATATGCTGGTGGTCTGTCTAATGGAGGCTGTATCCCAGTGCTCTCCATCAAGTCATCAGAGGCTTTAGTGCCACTCAGTAGGAACCAATAACATTACCATGATTTGGACATAAAATATTCAGTATCCTTGCTCACTGGAATGAATGAATTATTTACCCGTGTTTTAGGAGCTCTTGCTGTATTTCCATAAAAGCCCTTTGCTACTGAGCACAGGTGTCGACATTCAGCTACCAGACCCACAGCCTGACCTAAAATCAGGATGAACTCCCTGCGGGTGATCAGTAAATTAATGCAAAGAGGTTGAGTTCCATCTAGTGGTTACAAACGCACCAGCAGATTGTTTAGCCTGGAGGAGACTGACGGGACTTCATCGCAGTCTTCAACATCCTCCCAAGGAGCAGTGGAGGCGCAGGTACTGATCTCTTCACTCCCGTGACAAGACTCAAGGGAACAGCTGGAGCTGTGCCAGGGTAGGGTTTAAGCTGGATATCAGGAAAAGGTTCTTCACCCAGAGTGTGACTAGGCTCTGGAAAAGGCTCCCCAGGGAATGGTCACAGCCCCAAGGCTGCCAGAGCTCCAGGAGCGTTTGGACAATGCTCTCAGGCATGGGGTGGGATTGTTGAGGTGTCTGTGCAGGGCCAGGAGTTAGAATCCGTGATCCTGATGAGCCCCTTCCAACTCAGCATAGTGTGTGATTCTGTATCTCTCAAATGGGTTGGTTTTATCCCATGCACCTCTCCCAGGGCCCCAGAAGCAGCTGGGCAGCCAAGACATAACATGGTTTTTACTGTGTCATCACCACCTATTTGGTCCTTTGATTTCTGACCAGTCTTTTAGTCTTTGCCTTTCTGGGGCATTGACAGCCACACGTCTTCTGCCTATCAACTCTCTTTAGTTTTGTTCCTACTCTTGGGGCTCCTGGGCCCAGAAGCACCACGGGAGAGGAAGAGCTCCAGCCTGGTACCACAGCTGTGTGAGACGCTCAGCCCTGAAGGTAGGAAAGGAGAACAGGAAGATCCAAGTGCTTTGCACTGACAGCATGACATGTGGTGGGTCTGATTTTAAGCAGAGAACAACACAGCCTTCCCTATTGTTCTTTACAGTTTATTTCTTCATACAGCTTCCATCCTTAATGACTGGAAATTTTGTGGATTTTTTTTTTTAAATAATCTAAACATTTACTTCGCGTGTTGGAGTTTTGCTTCATTTTCATTAGCTTCATTTATCCTTCTCTTTAAATTCTCATCATTTACCTCTATTATTAGCTTACTGCACAGGCTCTAAATCACAGTAATCTTTCCCAAAGAGTTGCAAGCAACTCCTGCTGATTTTCAGCATCCCACTACCTCACAGCAAGGAGGGTTACTGGAAAGACCAAGGGGCTCAAGAGACTCACCATGCTGTCTTCACTGTACTATTAACTCTTGTGAATTCAGGCTTATGCTAACAACTGGTAAATTTTAGGTAATGCTTGTAAAGACTACCTGGGAGAATGAGCCACTGGTAAAAATGAGTATAGCAGGTCATGCTGGGCACTGTAACAAGCATTAAGCATTAGCTGATGTCTGGAAGGCTTTAGTCTGCACAGAACTAGAGTGCTGGAAGGAAGTTGGAATCTTGGTCAATGCAGACAAAAAGAACTTAATAGGCTAACAGGAAGGAAAAGAGGAGAAAGAAGAGCAAGCAGGAAACAAGGTCAGCTGGGCTTGAAAAAGAGCCCTTTTCAAGCAAGCTAGAGAACTTGGAAGCCCAGGAAACTGCAACTAGATAAAAAGACACAAGGCCTGAGGCAACACAGCGCAGATGTGGATGTGGTGCTGGAGGAGGCACTAGGCACTGCTAGCAAGAATAGCCTCTATAACACAATGCAGAATGTGCTAGACCAGATGGGAACGCATCCTTTCCACACTGTTCTGTTCTCTATGTACTTGTGTTCCTGCGACTGTAGGATTGTGGTCTGAGGTTTCAAGGTGAAATCTTTAATGGAGGGTAGAAGATGATATCACTCCTCCTTCTCCCCTTATAGAATCACTGAATAATTCAGGTTGGAGGGGACCCCTAGAGGTCCGCTCACCCACTCTCCTGTTCACAGCAGAGCCATCTTCAAGGTTAGATGGATTTTGCTCAGGACCTTGCTTAGTCAAGCTTTGAAAAACTCCAGCAGCCTCTCTGGGCACCACAGTGGTGATAGGTTCCCAAAGAGGCTGCTGGATCTCCATCCGCAGTGGGAAGAGTTTTTACCCCGTATCTAATTGGAAGATCTTATTGTTTGTGTCTGTTGCCTCTTGTCCTTTCCTTGTGCATCTTGAGAGTCTGGATCCTTCTTCTTGTAATCATTTTCTTTGTCCATGCTTTTCATAGTAGAACACACAGTAGGGTCTCACCTTCACCTTCTCTGTTCCAGGCTGGACACACTGAGCTCTTTCAGCCTTTCCTCACATGTCACATGCCAGAGCTTCAAATAGCTTGGTGGTCTCCCACTACTCTTGTGCCAGTATGCTGGTATCCTTCTTATCCTGGGGAGCCCAAAACTGGGCACAGAACTCCAACTGTGGTCTCACCTGGGTCAAGCAGAGAGGAAGGATCACTTCCCTGGGTCTGCTGGCTACATCTTACTAAAACATCCTAGGAAGCCAATGGGCTTTTTTGCCACAAGGCTACACCACTAGCTCATGGGCAACTGGTTGTTCACAAGGAACCCCCTGGTTTTTTTCTGCAGATCTGCTTCCTAGACAGTCAGCCCCAGCCTGTATGATTGCAAGGGATTACTCCCTTCCAGGTGCAGGACTTATATTCACTCATTCAACCTTCACAGGGTTACTGTCAGCCCATTTCTCCGCCTTGTCAAGATCCCTGTGAATGGCAAGCCTAATTCTCAGTGTAGCAACTGCTCCTCCCAGTTTCACACAGCTTGATAAGAGTGCACTCCTCATTTAACAAGATGTTAAACACAATGGTAAATGAATTTCCAAGAGTTTGTTCCATAATATTCTAAGAGACTGCAGTTAGAACTCAGGTTATATCCACATGCAGAGTGTTTCAACATCATTTCACTTGAAGTTTTGCATTAAGTTTTCCCCCAGTACCTCTGCTCAGAAGGGTTGAGAAAAACATGACCCAGAGCTGAATATTTCCCTTTTCTTTTCCTACTACTGACAACCATGAGAATGCCACTTGCCTTGAAAAATTTGCTTTTTTGTTTATCAGCACAAGGTCTCCTCTGGCTGACCTATGCTTACCTAGATGATTTGCACTCATAACTATGACAGCAAGGTCCTTTTTGTGTGCTTGTGTCCAGCCTTGGCAAATGACCTGAAGCAGCACACCTGCTAGAACAAAAATATGAGTGCACACAGGGAGTGTATGGATCAAATATATAAATTATCTGGGAGGCAGGTGCCCCAAATTGATTATGTTAAAGGGGAATATGACCATTACCTGTATGAAACAGATTTCAGGGAATTTCAAGGAGCTTCTTGAAACAAAGCAGTAACATGAAAAGAAGTAAAAAAGAAGCATGAAAATTTGTAACAGCTTATTATTATAACAGCTGTAAAAGGCTTCTGTAAAGACATGGTCCCCCACACCCTTCTCTATAAATTTGAGAGAGATGGATTTGATGAGTGGACTGTTAGATGGAAAAAAAAGTGCTTCGATGGTCATACCCAGAGGGTTGTGATCAATGGCTCAGTGTCCCAATGGATATTAGCGACAAGTGGTGTCCTTCAGGGATCCATACTGGGATCAGTGTTATTTAAATACCTCCATTAATAACACAGAGGAAGGGATCGAGTGCACCCTCAACAGGTTTGCAGATTGACACCAAGCTGAGGGTGCAGTGACACACCTGAAGGAGAGGCCAATCCAGAGGGACCTGGACAAGCCCCAGAAGTGGCCCATGGGAACCCCATGAGGTTCAACAAGAGCAAGTGCTGGTGCTGCACCTGGGTCCGGACAACCCCCGAGATCAATCCAGGCTGGGGATGAGCAGATGGAGCAGCCCTGGAGCCTCCTTTTCTCCAGGCTGAGCCTGCCCAGCTCCCTCAGCACTCCTGGCACTCTAGACCCTTCCCCAGTTCCATTCCCTTCTCTGGACATGCTCCAGCCCCTCAGTATCCTTGTCATGATGGGACCAGAACTGGACACAGCACCCGAGGTGCCTCAGCAGTGCCCAGCACAGAGGGCAGTCACTGCCCTCGGCCTGCTGGCCACAGTGACGCAGGCCATGTGCCATTGGCCTCTTGCCCACCTGGGCTCATGTCCAGCCACTATCACCAGCACCCCCAGGTCCTTCCCCACCAGGCACTTTCCAGCCTCGCTGCCCCAGCCTGGAGCTGCCTGGGAGTGTTGTGACCCAAGTGCAGGACATAGCAAAAAGGTGTTTACACACATCCAGTTAAAATACTCGTGCTAGAGAAGTCTTGGATTTTCCTTCTGCATTAATTGAACTGGCACAGCTGCGTGTCCACAGCCCTTGGCATCTCATGTCCTCAAAGGCTCCTGCCAAACCTTCCCCTACCTGTCCACACTGAGTACCTCATTTTTACCTCCAAATGTTCATTCTCTGCCCTACAGATTATTTCAAGCTTTACCGCCAAAATTTTCCCTACCTGTCCACTATGGATTGCCTCAGTTTACCTCAATATTTTCATTCTGTCCCCTACAGATTAACTCAGATTTTATCCCCAAAATGTTAATTCCCCACCCCCCCCAGATTAGCTAGATTTTACCACCAAAAATTCTACTGATTACCTCTGTCTTATTCCCAAAAGGCTCATTCTGTCCCCTGCAGATTACCTCAGGATTTTCCTCAAAAATATTCTATCCCTTCCATGTTACCTCAAGTTCTACCCCCAAAATTTTCCCCACCTGAACCCTGATTAATTCATTTTTACCTCAGAATGTTCATTCTCTGGCTTATAGACCACCCCAGGTTTACTCTCAAAAATTTTGCTACCTGTCCACTACTTACCACCTCATATTTATCTCAAAACGTTCTTTTCTCTTCTCTACACATTAACTCAAATTCAGTTTTACCTGAACATGTTCATTCTCTCCCCTACAGATTACTTCATATTTTATGCTCAAAACTTTCCCTAAGTGCCCATTACTATTACCTCATTTTTACTGCAATATATTCCTTCTCTACCCTGCAGATTAATTCATATTTTACCCCTAAAATATTATTTTTCCCCATACATTACCTAGATTTTACTACCACAAAGCATCCCTGATCACCACTATCTTGTTCCCAAAATGTTCATTCTGTCCCCTACAGACTACCTCAGATTTTGCCTCAAAAATTCCTTGTACCTTACACATTACCTCAAGTTTTACCCTAAAAACTTCCCCTCTGTCCACTACTCATTTCCTCAATATTTTCCCTCAAGACTTTCCCTTTCTGTCCATTACTCATCACCTCATTTTTTACCTCAAATTCATCATTCTCTCCCAACAGACTACCTGAAGTTTTACCCCCAATATTTTCTCTACCTGTCCACTACAGATTACATTATTTTATCTTAAAATGGTTATTCTCTCCCACAGAGATTATATCAACTTTTAGCCCTAAAATTTTCCTTCCTATACACTACTGATTATGTCATTTTTACCTCAAAATATCCATTCTCTATCCTGGAGATTATCTCAATTTTACTCCCAAATTTTCCCTAACTGTCCTCTACTGATTACCTCAGTTTACCTCAATATTTTCATTCTCTCCCCAAAA
The DNA here is from genome assembly GCF_000691975.1 of Corvus brachyrhynchos. Classification (NCBI taxonomy): domain Eukaryota; kingdom Metazoa; phylum Chordata; class Aves; order Passeriformes; family Corvidae; genus Corvus; species Corvus brachyrhynchos. The sequence continues at coordinate 1,615,574 of NW_008237265.1, forward strand.
GACTAACTCAGCTTCATTCCTAAAATATTCACTTTATTCCCCTCTGCAGATTATGTAGTTTTTTTGCATTCTCTCCCCTATACACTACCTCAGTTGTTCCCTAAAAACAAGTCCCATACTTGTTCCCTGTAGATTAAGTAAGATTCTAATGCCCAAACCCTTCCATAAACTACCTCAATTTTCCCTGCAAAATGTTCATTCTGTCCCTTACAGATGACCTCAAATTTCTTCTCCAAACTATTCAGTCCCCTACTTTCTCTCAGAAAGGTTCTTTTTTTCTCTCTAAAGTGCCCCAGATTCACCACCCAAGAAAGGCTGATTTTGTTTCATCTATATTAATTCAGCATTTGTCTCAAAAACATCACCCGTGCTCCCCCTCCCAATCCATTTGCTTTCCCCTCAAAAATGTTCATTCTGTCCCCTAGAAAATTACCTTAGATTTTAACCCCAAAACATCCCCTGATTACCTCAGGTTTTACTCCCAAGATGTTCCCTACTGATTACCCCAATTTTACCTCAAAATGTTCTCTCTGTCCCCTACTGATTACCTCAGATATTAAACCCAAGATGTTCATTCTGTCCCCTGTAGGTTACCTCACATTTACCAAAAAAAGTTCATTCCGTGCCTTACCGATTACCTTAGGGTTTACACCTAGATTCTCCCTACCTGTCCCCTACAAATAACCTCACTTTTACCCCAAAAATGTCACCTACTAATTAGATCAGATTATACCCCCAAAATATTCATTATGTGCCCTGCAGTTTACCTAGATTTTAGAACCCCAGATCACCTCTTTTATCCCCCAAAATGTTTATTCTGTCCCTTACAGATTAGCTCATGATTTCTTTCCAAAATAGCCACCATCCCTTACAGATTACCTCAACTTTTATCTTCAAAATTTTCCCTACCTGTCCAATACAAATTACCTCAATTTTACCCCCAAAATGTCTTCTACTAAGAACCTCATTTTTACCTTAATTCTTTCCCCTAGGGATTACTTCAAATTTTATCACCCAAATCCTCCCCACTTCTGCACTACTGATTACTTTGTTTTCATCTCAATATCTTCATTCTCTACAATACAGCCTTTATCTCCCGAATTTTTCCTACCTGCCTCCTACAGATTACCTCAATTTTACCCTGATGACACTCAGCAACTGCTCTGCTCCTCGCCTAGCTCACCACAAATAGCTATTTCTATTTCCTTCATATAGATAATAATTTCTCACATTTTCAAGCCCTTAATTATAGCTTCATTTATATATTAAAAAGTTGTATTTGTATTTTCAAGCCCTATGGATCTATTAAGAAGTTCTTATATTCTTAAGCCCTGTATATAATATGGCAGGTACGGGGGTTTATTTCGAAATCAATTTTTATATAAATTATTATTACCTGTCGATATACACATATAAATGAGAACATTAACAGGATTTAGCATTTTACACACCCTCCCTATGAATTTTCAGGCATTTTTGGGCTGTAACCACCTGGGCTACCACACTGCCGTAAAGCACTCTACCACCT
>NW_008237265.1:1617520-1618438 GCF_000691975.1 Corvus brachyrhynchos
CCGTAAAGCACAGCCACCGCCCCGCCGTGCCCGCCACACTGCCGTAAAGGAGGGCCGCCGTGTCGCTGCTCCCGTCCGGAGCCCGGCGCCCTCCCTCCTGCCGTGATTCCAAAGCGCCTCGAGTGGACTCTGTGCACCTGGATAGAGTCCTCAGGAAAAGCGAATTGCGCATTTCACGTAAAACAGAGCTGCCTCCGGTCCCCTTCTGTCCAGCCCAATTCCTGCCACAGTTCTTGCCTCTTTTGATCTAGTCCTTGTTTCCCAACTCCGCCTTCCCGAGGCTTCTCTAAACTGCCTCCGTTACTCACGGGGACTCACCTGGGACAGGAGAGCCTGGATGTGCCCCTGAGTTCGGATGCTGAGTTGCCACCCCAGTTTTAATCACACTTTGCATTCCCTCGGGATTCCTGCGGCACAGATCCGTTTTTCTTTGCATCCCAATTACCTCTTAAAGCACAAAAAAAAAAAAAAAAAAAAAAAAAAATCTCCCTAAGAGACATTATCCTATTTTTCCTGCCTCCTACAAAATAACATAGACTGTAAAACCGTGTCGTATTCCCCATTTCCTGGCCATTTTCCTCGTCATTAATTCCTAATGAGGCCACCAGGCATTGCTGGATCGTGCCAAATATCCCCCAATTCTCCAAGACTGTCACCAACTGTGCAAACACAATACTGGGGGGGAATCCGTGGCAATGTAGCCGAGACATCACCCCAGACCTGGCAGCGTGGTCCCAGGGGGTCCCAGTTCCCATTTTAGGGGGCACAGAAGGGGGTTCCAGAGGAGATTTGGAGATTCCTGACGCGTGTCCCCTCAGCGTAACAGGCAGGTACGAGCCACGCCCCCGTCTCTGTGGATTTTGATTACTTTATAACGAGGAGTCATTGAAAAGCACTGGGGAGAAAGACACGGGGAAC
>NW_008237265.1:1618559-1626343 GCF_000691975.1 Corvus brachyrhynchos
CGTAATAAGGAGACCCCACCAAACTACTAGGAATCCTCCAAAATTATGAGGGACTCCCCCAAAATGATGGGGAATCCCCCGCAAATGACAGGGCAACTTCCCAGCACTATGGGATTCCCCCCCGCAAAATTACTGCGCCACCCCAAAAATTATTTTAAACCCGCCAAAAATTATGAGAGAACCTCCGAATTTATGGAAACCACTGCCCAAAATGCCAGGGCACCCCAAAACTCACCAGCCCGTTGCAGTTTCCCCATCGATCGTCCGCATGTGCTGGATCCTGTCGGGGGGACTTTAGGGGTGAAATGGGGGAGGATTTGGGGTGACCCCCCCAATCTGTAATAATTAAGGGGGGGTGGGGGGATCCCTAAATGAACCCACCCGGGCGTGGCGGAGGCAGCAGCAGTACCGAGATCCGTCAGCGGGTGGCAGACGGGACGCAGACCCCATCCATATCCCAGCCGTGTCCTAAGAGTGAGCGGAGAGAAAAGTCGGGATCTAGAGAGCAATTAGTTACCAGACACAGAAAGCTGGCCACAGAGGCACTGGGAGCAGAGAGGGATGGCGATGGTGGGGAACAGCGGTGGGTGCAGGAGGAAGAGGGCAGAATGAACCTCTAGGGATAGGCAGCTGGACAAACAGATGCAAAAAGGGGAAAAATAGCAGCAGGGTACAGAGCAGAGGGGAAGGATTAAAAAGTGGGCACAGCAAGATGGATGGAGAGAGATGAAAAAAGGAAAAAGCAACGGGCTTTGCAGCAGGAAGGGAGGAATTAAAACACGGGGGTGGGAAGAAATAAGATGCAGGGAGTGCATGGGATTCAAAGCAAGCAACAGGGAAATGGAAAAGGAGAGGCAGAGAAGGAACCAGCATCACACTGTCCACAGGGCTGAGAAGGAAGAAACTGAACCACAGGGAGCAGGACAAAGAGAGTCAGAGAAATTAAAAATACTGATGGGCTACAAGACAGAGAGGAAGGAATGAAGAAACAGGGAGCTGGAGCTGGAGCCAGGCAGAGAGAGATGGAGAAATTAAAAACAGCCAGGGGCAACAGGGTGCAGAGAGAGGAGAAGGGAAAAACAGGAATATGGAGCTGAACACGGAGATGGGAAAACAATATGACAGCAATGGGCTAACAGAGGGAGAGTAAGAAATTAAAAGATAGGATAAAGACCTGACACAGGATCACCTGCACAGGAAGCACAGCAGGGAGAGAGGAATTAAAACGGGGACAGAGAGCCCAAAGTGGGCAGGAGAAAGAAAGATGGACCTCAGGGAAAGAAAGGAGGAATTAAAGATTGTGGTCCAGCCCAGACTGAAAGAGAAAGAAGTAATTGATAAATAGGGACTGGGAACCAGAAAAAGGAGAGACAGAGAAAGAACACAGTAGGCCACAGGACAGAGAGGGAGGATTTCAAAATGAAGGGCAGGGAGCAGAGCAAAGAGAGAGAGACAGAAATAGACTCACTCCGTGCTACAGAGCCAAGCAGAAAAACCTTGAACAGGGACAATCTGCCGGACAGAGAGACACAGAGATAGGAGAAACACTAACAGGCTCCAGGACAGAGAGGGAAGAACTCCAAAATACTGCCTGGGAGCCAGAGACAGAGAGATAGCAAAGGAAGAAGCAGCCAGGGATTATAGGGCAAATACAGGGACAGGGAACCGCTCAGAGAAAGATGGAGAAAGGAGATACAAGGGAGTCAAAATTTAAAAATTGCAGTGCTGTGGGAAAGAGGGAGGAGGGGGGCAGTGGAGGGGCAGGGAGTGTCCTGGGAAAGGGCCCAGAGGACTCATCACAGCTCTCCTTCTTGGCGCTGTTGGGAGAATTTGCCATTCCAGGTGTATCTTTCTCCTTCTCTTCTCCCTTCCTCTCCTGTAATTCCAGCTGCTGGGCTGTCCTCCACCTAAGAGAACAGGTGTCTCAGATCTCTTATCTCTTATTTATTTATTATCTTATAAGATAAGATCTCTTATCTTATTATAAGATCTCTTATAAGGTGAGGCTTCCCAGGCACATGACCCCCACTCCCACACTGCAGCAGTCTCACGCTGTGGTCACACAGAGGGACCCACAAGGCACAGTCACATTCCAGCTGCCAGGACAGACTGTCACACAGAGCTAGCCAGGACATTCCCGGTCTCATAGCTGACCTCCCCGTGGTTTAGCCCCTAGAGACAAACAGGTCCCATCACATCCTGAGCGGGTCCCTGGAGATGCACTTGCCCCCAGCTCCCAAGCCTTCACCTTTACACCAGCTGGTCCATCACATACACATCTACACTCACTCCAGTCACTGACTATCCCCTTATTTTCCCACACTTGTTCCTTCTCTAAATTTCTCATAATAATTTCACCATTTCTTGTACAATCCCAACTGGCTTTTTCTCCTTTGGATCGTGCTCCTTTTCCTTCTCTCTGGACAGGCATGTCCCTGCCCAGCCAGCCCCACAGCCCAATCCGCTCCAGGAAGGGATGTGAGCAGAGTTGATTTACCAAAATATGAATATTGATCTAATATCGGTATCCAACTGAGACGGACACAAACTATCTAACAGTTTAGAGTTAGAAAGTGTATGTTTTATTTGGCACCAGGCACTGCGTGGGATAGCTCCCTAAGATGCAGGGCCCTGATCCAAGCAAACACGACACTTTTTATTTCCAAATATTATGAATATCCAAAATACAAATGCATATTCATAACATTAATACCTCCCATTCTCCACTTCATATAGAAATGAGCTTAAATGTCATTAAGAATGCATAGTGTGTGTCCTGAATTGAGTCGGTGGTCTTGAATTGGGTCAGTGGTCCTAAAAAAGATGAAGTAACTCATCTTCCTCATTTTGACCTTTTTGCCTTTCTGAGCTTTAACAATCCTAATTACTTTAGTGACCTCTAAGTTTCTTCTTTCATGACTTTTGGACAAGTTCCCACAAAGGGAGGAGATTGGTAATTGTCCTTGCTCTCTACAACAACTTATCAATGTTTCTACTGCTCGTTCTAAGCACAGCTAAGCAAACATGCAGATGACAGATCATCAGTTATTTGGCAATCAGTTACTAACATCTTAAAACCCATTTCAGGTCCAGCTCTCCTAACTATTTTAATTAACTCTCACTGGGCCCAAGTTCTTTCCTATTCCAACTAATCTCAACACAGCTAGCCTATAACTAAAATCTTTATGTTTCTTCTAAATCTATGTTTCAGAGACACAGTTAAAATTTACAGTGAACACTGTGTCTTCTTCCAGTCCCTGTGCTGGGGATGAGACAGTCTGAACTGACTGCAGTTACTGGGTTTGTGTGGGGCAGGCATGTCAGGTGAGAAGAGAGCTCCCACCTCTGTTACAATCCGGTATTAAACACAGAAGAGCAAAGAAAATTAAGTCTCTGTGTATAAAATGGAAAGAACTTTGAAGGTTCAAAATATACCCAAAAACGAGACTAAAACCTGCTCTGTTGCAGGGTCTGGGGAACCCCTTTGGGGGGGCCTTTGATGGGCCACGACACCCCTTTCTGCTATGGATAAGCTTTTTCCCCGCGGTGAAGGGGTCCCACAGCTGGGCTCCTCTGCACAGTGGAGGATGGGTGGTCACTTCGTCTCTGACCAGAGGCTTTTCCAACACACACCCAAGGTCTCTCTCCCTCCACCCTTTGGTGCGAGCCTGGCAGCTGATAGCCTTGGGGCTGTGGTCTCCACCCTGAAGGTGCTAAGCTTGATCCCTCTGAATGTATTCTTCTCCCCCAGACCAGACCTGAGTCATTTTATCTTATCTCCATCAGCCAGCGGTGTGTAGGGCCTCACTCCGAAGGCCTGTTCAGGGTATGGTGGTATTCTCTGCAGCTTTTGTAATACAGTTTTAAAAGTCCTTCTTGAAAATGTTTAAGTTATAAACTATAACATTTCAATGTCTGACACACCTCCCACCAGCTGAACTGTTATCACATAGTTTAACAGTTTCCACAGAACAAAGAAGCCTCAAAATTATCTGGAAAGCCTCAGGCAAGTTGTAAACGCAGCCATTAGCTAAGTAAGCAAATAGTACTGAACTGGTGGAAGGCTGTGTAAGAAATGGAGGGGGGAACAAGAAAACAGTGGTCCCAGGATGTTCTGCAAAATGCTATTTGAAACAGTCTAAGGAAACCAAGGCAAGAAAAGTAGCTGGACGTGGGGCAGAGAATACCTGTAAAGTGAGCCAAAGCTGAGACCTGAAAGGCATCTCAAGAAGTTGGGTGACAACAAGAGAAACTGAACAGGTCACAAGCCAGGGGAAAAAAAAAAAAAAAGGAAAGCCGGTTTGACAGCTTTATTCCCAGGGTGTTTCGCACACTTTAGCCATCCCCGGAGGGACAGAACTGCTGATGTGGTCAGACACAAGGAAGCTCAGCTGCACCAACTATTTAGAGCAGGAATAGCCTCCACGTCACATAGAGCAGGGCAGCTCCACAGAATCCAGTGTAACCACGCCCTGCACACTTCGACTGCAGATACATCAAACAAGGCAACATTTTTTTCAAAATCCATCTGCACCTAGTCAAGTTGCAGAAGTTGCATTTAGGTATGCATTCATTTCACTCACTTCCCCAGCTTTCATTCACATTCATTCAATTTATCCAACTCTGTTCACACTGTCAAAACCGCTTACTCACAGCCCCCGAGGGGTGCTGGTTTTGCCAGGATCCATGTTGCATGTAACAAAAGGGATGGGCACCAACCATCACTCTCTTTCAGTAAATCTTGTGTTATTTTCCACTGGCAGTGGAAAACTGCTTTGGAAGGGTCTTGAAAGCTCGTGGGACCCAGCACTGACTGTGGCATCCTTGTGCTTAACAGTCTGGCTACTTCTGCCTCCGTGCACGTCATGGAACTTCTTTGCTCATTTTCTGTTTCCTCGTTCTATGGTCTGCTCCCAGTTAAACAAACAGGAAATAAATGGTATTTGTGACATGCTGTATCTTCCTGCCATGTCCAGCATGTCAGATGGTAGGATTTTCTGCTGACAAGTTGTCTATGCTACGGAATGCAGAACTTCTGGTTTGAGAAAAACAATTCATTTCTCAGATTGTTTCATGCCTCAAGCTGTGGTTTTGGTTACTAACACAGGCCATTCTTTTAACCTTTGCTCTGCTGTTCCTTTTGGTGCTTGCACACAGCCACTTCCATTCATACTTTGTTCATACCAATCAATATTTCAGTTTCAAGTCTCTGAAAGCTGATTTTGCTTACTACAGAGTCAGCTGAATACCAGAGTCAGGGCAAACAAGGAAATACTACAGCTGCAAGTGGAGGACACCAGAGAGAAAGATTTACAGGGTAGCAAGAGGTTACAGCAATCCAGCCACAGTGGTTTTTAACTTGAAGCAAAGGGCTTGATACTTAAGGCTGGAATCACTATGAAAATAACAATAATTTGGGACTCCTTGATACGGTTATCCCTTTTGCCTCACCCAGTTGTGTTGTTTGACATAAATTGGTTCTGTTTAAAGTTGCTAAGGAAGTCAATGATTTGGGCATTACCAACAAACAGGATAAATCCAGCAATGTTTCTTTGTTTGCTTTTACTCAGGCCTGATCCAAAATCCTTCCTGATTGTATTTAAGTGGACAATAGAACATGCTTGCATTTGTAGCTTCTTTCTGCTTGTGGTGCTTCACTTTACTTTCCTGCTCCATACTGTTAACACTGTTTCAATAAAGTATTCAGCAAAGCTCCTGGTAGTAATTCAGATTTCTGGGTGGATTAATGCAGAAATGTATGTTTTAACTGGAACTGGTTGAAAAAACAAAAGACAAATAAATATAAGCAAATTACTGTACAGTTTGCCTTAGTTTTTATTATTATCTACTGTTTAAAGTTGGCAATATATTGCTGACTCAATGTTTGAATTATTTGCTACCTTATCAGTCAGTCCTGAAACGACCCTGAGTATGGATCTGAGTTTTATTATCCTTGATGATCTGTTGACAACCTGAGAATGCAAATATCCACACCTAGAGCATAAACCAACCCAGAACTGTCAATTTACTTCTCTAAAGCTGTGACGTGGCAAACTCCTCCTTCTACCTCTCCTTTTCTAATGCTTTTTAAAAATCATTTCATTGGTTCGATTATCTTAGCAAGGGGACAGATATGGGGAAATATGCCCAAAGAAAAGATTCTTACATAGCCTCCAACAACGAAGAAAGAGCTTACCACAGGCAGTACCACCTGGGCCTTACTTCTGGGGGTGGTTCTCTCTGTGGCCTGAACAGTGACTGTGACTTTGTCGTTTCACATGCCTTTTAAATCAGGCATCAGCAACAGGCAACACAGGCCATTCACTTTATTTTCAAGGTTAATTTCCTGATCCAGAGGGAGCAGTTGATACTGTCCCTGAAACTTGCATTGCCAAAGGGTTTCAGTATACCTCACCCGTCTTTCGATTCACTATTTGCTGTGCTTCTTCCCCTTCCCACAGACCCTCCCCAGCCCTACTTCAGCACTAACAGGAACCTGGCACTGCTGCTTCTGTCGTGGTTTAACCCCAGCCAGCAGCCCAGCCCAGGCAGCCACTCACTCACTCCCCTACAGCGGGACTGGGGAGAGAAATCAGAAGGGTAAAAGCTAGAAAACTCCTGGATTGAGATAAAGAAAGTGTAACAGGGAAAGCAAAACCTGCACACGCAAGCAAAGCAAATGAAGGAATTAATTTCCTGCTTCCCAAGGGCAGGCAGGTGTTCATGTCCACGAGAGCAGGGCCCCATCACATGTCGCTGCGTCTTGGGAAGACAAACGCTGTAACATCAAATGTCCCAGCCTTCCTCCTTCCCCCTCCCCTCTCTGTTCCTCCCTAGTATACTGAACATGATGCCTTATGTATGGAAAATCCCCTTGGGTCACTTGGGGTCACCTCTCCCGACTGTCCCTCCTCACAGCTTCCCACACACCCCAAGCCCCCTCCCCAGTGTGGCAGTACAAGGAATAGAAAAGGCCTTGGCTCTGTGCAAGCACTGCTCAGCAATAATGAAAACATCTCTATTATCATCCCTGTGTCCAGGACAGCCTCATAGCAAACAAAACACAGCCTCATAGCAGCCACTTGAAGAAAATGAACCCTACTCCAGCCAAAACAAGCACAGCTTCACAGCCCTGCCAGGACACTGCTGCAAACAGCACTGATCAGCAGCTCACTGCCACTCGGGAAGAAAGAAAATTAATGGCATCACCACATAAATACTTGAGTTACTTGTGTATGCTATGTGTTTTATCCTGCATTATATGCTTAATGCCCTGTACTAGATTCATGTTGGTGTAGAGAAAGCAAAAGTTGCAAGGTGAGGAAATGTGGCTGCCTCATCCCTGGAAGTGTTCCACGCCAGGTTGGATGGGGCATGGAGCAACCTGGTCTAGTGGAAGGAGACTGCCCAGTGTATGGGGCGGAACCAGATGATCTTTAAGTCCTTTCCAACCCAAACCACTCTGCGATTCTGTAATAGTAACAAGGAAACCTCACAGTCCTTTCCATCACTTCTTGCATTATTAGTTTCCTATGTGATATTCAGCCAAGAAGGCCTCGAGGCTCGGATGGGGCATGGAGCAACCTGGTCTAGTGGAAGGAGACTGCCCAGTGTATGGGGCGGAACCAGATGATCTTTAAGTCCTTTCCAACCCAAACCACTCTGCGATTCTGTAATAGTAACAAGGAAACCTCACAGTCCTTTCCATCACTTCTTGCATTATTAGTTTCCTATGTGATATTCAGCCAAGAAGGCCTCGAGGCTCGGCGGATCCCTGCCCCCAA
>NW_008237265.1:1626979-1635466 GCF_000691975.1 Corvus brachyrhynchos
TGCCGGCGGTGCCGCTCCCGCCCCGGTGTCCCGGGAGGAGCGGGCAATAATCACCTCGGATACAGCCGCGGGGGATCCTTGCTCCGGAAGGACTCGTCCTGCTCTCCCTGTGTCGGTAGAAGCCGACGATTTGTTTCGGTTTGGTTTCCTTCTTTTTTTGTTTGTTTGTTTAAATCTAGTCATCTCCACACCCGTCCTTCAGCCCCCCTGTCATCTGGGTGAAATAGTTTATACCTATTTCTCAGAAGGAAAAAGCTAAGTGCTGACATGTCCTCTGGTTTCGCTCCAGAGAGTTACAAAAGTTGAGTTTTGCTGTGCGTCACTGCTTGGCTTATGGCCCTTTCTTTGAGAGGCACTGTTTGATCGCCCAGGTACATCAGTCCCAGTTTCTGGAATATGGAGGACTCGTGGGATGGACAGGCCTGGCAGCCTCTCTAGCCACAGGTGGCCAAAGGTGGTACCTAGTTTAAAAAACATAGAGGAAACCAAAAGCAAATGCAGAAGAGCAACCCAGCTTTCCCATGACAGTGTCTGATGGAAGAACTTTGTAGCTTAAGCCCCCAAGCCCCAGGTCTGGTATTGATGCATGAGATAAATGAATTCACGACCTGAATTTTCAGCAGCATGGTATTGAACATTTATTAGTAGAACAAAGGCATATTACAGCGCTGGGGCACTTAGCAATATTGGCAGAGGCGCACCTCCATTTTTCTGTGAACTTAAGTACTTCTTTAAACTGTTACATATTCATTAAGCCCAGAAAGTAATTTACACCTCACTCAACTTTCCCCCCTCTCTAGTCTCTGCCTCCTTCCTTCCGCCAGCACGCTGTCTCGGTCCTTTGGATAGCTTCAGAATTGAAGATAGGCACCCTCCTCCGGTGCCTCCTCAGTCTCCAACCTAATTTGTAGTTGACAGTTTCCTTGGGAGCTGTGACTTTTGATGAGATAACAGACTTCCTGGGATGCATGCGGTTTATCTTGTTTGTTTCTTTAAGATGTCCTGGTTTCTGGCTCTGTAGTTTGTCAACCTAATAGACATTTATTACCATGTATTTATTACTACATTCTCCAACATATTACCATTATTTCGAAGTTACAATTCACACTAATCTTGTTTCTACTTCTATATTTTACCTTAACACTATTTCTGCATAGTACTTCTGTATTTTACCTTAACACTATTTCTGCATAGTACATTATCACTTGTAAATGATAAAATCATATATGCGAAAGACAACATTTATCATTCACTCATTTGTCTCATCCAGCATTAGGAATACGCATGATCCTACTGGATCCTTCCTCTTCTGCCCCAGCAAAATGGATCACTGTGCAGTTAGATCTGGATAGCATGGAGGGGAAAAGCCATGTCTCTCTCTCATCATTAGGATGATAAGATTTTCTCTTTTTTTGTTACATTACAGACAATACAATAAGCTCCTAGGGCGTTCACTGTTGGAAATGCCTTCACGTGTGTAGGCACTCATGAGGGATGACTTTGTGTGAATGAAAGTTTGCAATGAGGCAATCCTCTTCATAATGATAAACCATTCTGTCCTCTCAATAACACTAAGTATTTAAAATCACTTTGGTATGTGTTAAAAATTAATAAAGCAAAGAGTATACCTTTCATGGGAGGGAGCTTGATTAAAATGAGGGGGCAGAAATTCTGCTAGGTGGACTGCAGAGATCAAGACAGAGACTATTTTTTAACTGATAAGATAAAATCTAGCCTTGCTTCCAGGTCTTGCATCCTTTTTGGTTTAGAATCCCTGGAAAGAAGAATGTCTGGGCAAGTTACTCAGGTCTTCTGTTTAGTGGAATCATTCTTTTAGTCCAGTTAATCCTGTTTTTAAATAACGTCTGGCAAATGGCTTTTTACTGTTTTTTTTTTCTTTTTGCCTAAATGTGTTCTTAAACTCAAATGTGTAGTTATCATTGTATTTGTAGAGTGTTTAAACTTTTGCCTTGGAAATACAGGCTCAGGTGATGTAGATCACTGTCTGACTGTCAGTGAACTCTGGAGTTGACTGGATGAACACTGGTGATGGCTCCCACCTTAGATCCTCTGTAGCTTATCTGCCTTCATAGCCATTAATTTGAATGCATACAGCATCTAATATCCTTGGAAGATTGTTTCTCAGGACCAAAGACGGCACACTTCTGCCCTTTCTGTTTATTTGCTGACGAAGAATGTGTCCAACAGGTAGCAGGGGTCAGGGGAGAAATACCTACACAAGGGTCTGTACAGAAGGATTGGATCAGACACACCTGGAGGTAAAACTGTCATGAGGAGAGCTTCAGGAGTTAACTAGAGGCTGAAAGAGTAAAGGGATAGACTTGAATCTGGTAAATTAACAGGTACTTTTACTGTTTGAGTATGTCTAATCATAAAGCTGTATCAGATCATGTGTTGGAAGAGCAAGACACGAGGCAGCTGTATCTTACTGCATTGAATTAATGCACAGATGGACTATGTGTCTCCTCTCTGTTACTGATTTGCAGTACCTTTTCAAATAGATGTAAAAAATCTGCAATCTCCCTCTAATTCATACTCATCAGACGTTTCTCTTGGCTTTGTAAGTGGCAGCGCTGTCTTCATTATTGTGGTTTAAATGCTTCCTTAATCAAAACTCAGAAGTTAAACTTTCTTACCTGTTTTTGATTTTGGTTTTTTTTTTTTTAAATAAAACTTTACAGCTATTGAAGATAACAAAATATGTTGTTTTCAGCTTCACTGTCACTTTTGTGCAGTGTCTTGCATGTTTCTTTACTTGCCATCCCTAGGATAACAGCCTTTTATGTTCACAAAATCGAGGGTGCTGCAACTTCGGGCATTGTTGGTGTACTCCTTTAAAATTAACTTTCCCTCCAGCTGTTTAGTTCATGTGACTTGGCTTGGATCTTCCTGGAGGCAAAGAATGTGTGGGGTCTGGCTGCACTGAAGTTTAAAACTAGGAGGATAGGGTCACTGCATTTCACAGGGGAGTTCTGCTGTTTGGTCCATTCTCTAGCTAATTACAGACACCATCTAAATGTTCACAGACACTCCCACCAAGCCACCTTTTTCTCATGGCTTCTCCCAAGCTGCACGTATTCTGAGGTTCTTCTTTAAATGAACTTGACTAAAGGAGTAAACACTGATATTTCTGTGTATTTTCTTGCAGCTCTTGTAAGTACTCGCATGACATCATGAATGCTGAGAACAAAAAAGTTCTAAGAAATCACGATTTGTCTGGCCTCAGTGAGAATGAACTGCAAGTCCTGCTTCTCCAAAACGATGCATTCTTCCTCCCTGATGTAAGTTGTACTGATGTCTTAAGAGAAAGTTTTTGTTGATGAGGAATGGGAGAGGGCAAGAGAGAATATGGAGTTCTGATCTTAATGTCAAGCTGTTAAGATATGAAACAGGATTAGTGAGAATGAAGGCGGAATGGGAATGGCAATGTCAAACAGCATAAAGCCAGATCTGTGAAAGGGATGTGTACTAAAAAATAATAAAAAAACCACCCTCATAGCAGTAAAACTGTTTAATAAGTACCCAAAGACATGCATCTGGAGAAGGCCCTGTCATCTGTGATGTCTGAAGGCCTGCCTTCTGATAGCAGGAGGTGGGCAGCAAGGCTACAGCCTGTCTTGTGTCTCATTTCTGTTATCTCAACAGGACGGCCATAAAGCTGTTCAAAACAAGTAAACAAAAATGTCAGCAGCTTCACCTGAGGTTTACAAAGGGTGAGATAAGCAGGAGAGAGTTGAAAGATCACAATAACTGTACATGCTTACAGGGTAAAAGGTATGACCAAAACCCACTCCTCTAGGTTGCTTCTTCTCTATGAGATGAGAAGATGAGGAAGTGAGGCCCCCTTTCCTTTTCCAGTCTTTGTAGGCCTGCACATTTTGGTGCTTGAGGATATACGAGATGAGAAGAATCTCAGAAAATGACCAAATGACTGCAGCCAGTTGTGTGTCAAATCTGGCTCTTCAAAGTGCACTGGGTTGTTGTACACTGACTTTCTACGAAGTAACCTTTGTCCAGTTTGTATGCCACTCATTGATTTTGTTAAATTGGGTTGAACATTCCATTCTGGTTCAGCCTGTGTGTATAAGAGCAATACTGTCTTCAAGGTATGGCTGTTTCAAAGTCAGTAATACTCTGTTCTGGCTACAGCTGCTCCTGGTTAAGAAATTACCGAAGTACTGCCCTTGTCTTTTGCAGCTTATAATCTCCACAGATTTGTTGATACAACAGTTCTGTTGTTTCTTTGTACCCTGCTGTGAAAGTGCTGGACTTTGACAAAATAGATTTTTTTTTTGTGTAGCGTTTTAAAGTATGTTTTACTGGCAGACTGAAGAAGCCATGGTGGTGATAAGCAAGGAGAATTATTAATCGCTCCCAATAATGAGCAGATAGTAGCAACTGTCCTTGGCTGGTATTACCCTTAAGTGCTTACTAGAAATCTGCCCCTGGCAGGCATCATTAATTACATGTAATTGGGCACTTTAACTCCTATCATGCAGTAAAATAGCAAAACCAAGAGAAAACTGTGACCAATGTAGGGCATTCATAAGCCTGAGAGCTGGGAGGTAGGATGTAAAAGCCAACTTGGCTGTTTCCTGCTTAGAAATGCAGGTTGTGTGGGTGAAGACATGGTATGTAGGAAGCTCTCAAGCAAGAGGACACTTTGGTATTCTGTGACCTGAACTGGGTTCAGGGTAAGAAAAACATGACAGTACCACGGTTTAACTCTCACCTTCTCTCTGGCTCTCCTGTTTTGTTTGTTTGTTTGTTGGGGTGGGGGATGGTTGTGTTTGTTTGTTTTGTTTGTTTTTTGGTTCTGTTTGTTGGCAAATGCAAGGGGACAGTGTGCTTTCTTGATGTAGCTAAATAGTGGATCCCCTATTGTCATGGTTTAAGCCCAGATAAGTACTATGCAGCCACTTGCTCTCTCCCACCCTGATGGGATGGGAAGGAGAATTGGAAAAGAGGTAGAACTTGTGGGTTGAGATAAGGATACTAAAATAATTGAAATAGAATAAAATATACTAATAATAAGCATAATGAGAAGGAGAGAGAGATATTAATAAGACCCAAGAGAAACAAGTAATTCCCAGTATTGTTGCTCCCCACCTGTTGACTGATGCCCAGCTCATCGTCCCTGAGCAGTGGTTGGTGGCTTCTGGGAGGACGGATTTGGAGGGGGCCTGTGAGAGTCCCAGAGTGATTTTGGGGCTCTCTGCCAGACAGCTGTGTCCCCTCCTCAAAGAAGCTTTTTCTTGTTACTGGCTGCTCAGGCAGCAAAACTGTTACTGTGGTGCTTAGTGGTCAATATGAAGGAGGTTTTGGTCTGTGACTTGTTCCCTGGTCTGATTCTCTGTGTACCTATTTTTTGGTGCATAGAGGAATAAAGAAGTGCATTGCTTTTCCCATATGTACTCTAATCTCAAAGCACTCTCCTTACCATTTTATAAGCTCAAATCTTCAATGCAGAATAAGCTTTACAAATAGGAAGTGCAAATTCAGTTTCAGCTCCATGAAATAATAACTCATTTGACACAGTGTACATGTTTTTATGGAGATACTTGTTCTTGTTTATTATGTTGTAGGGGTTTTCAAAATAGAATAACTGTAAACCAGTGTGGTTTTATGCAACCATTTTTGCACTTGCATCCATTTTTGTCACTCCTAAGCTTGTTGGGTTGGCTTTTCTTGGAAACAAAACATGCACAACTTCAAAACTGAAAATGCATGAGTCAGCTTAAGTACCTGCTCTTCTATGCAAGAAATCTGTCTAGATTAAAGAAGTTGCACATGCCTTTTAATCACCATTTTTCTGCTGTTAAAGCTGCGTGCCTCTAGGACAAAGAAAAATTCTAATGTGCTTTTCCATTTCCTATTGTATCCTCCCCTCTTTTAGGCCTGCCAGTTTTACAACAAAAAAGGTGGTCACTGTATGCAGCAAAACAACTGCAACAAGCTTCATATTTGTCGACACTTTCTCTACGGGACATGTAAATTTCCTCGATGCATAATGTCCCATAACATCTTGGATGACCATGCATTGAGAGTATTGGAAACTGTAGGCATTGATGGGAAGATAGCTTCAAACTTCCAGACTATATATGATAACAAGCACATGGAGTTCAACAGGCAACAGAAGAATGGGTATGGTAAGTTGCAAGAAACAGTGGTCTTAAACAGGATTTTGAGTTTGATAGAGGTAGAAACTGTTCTTGCCATACCTCCCTGCTAAACCCCATCATCCTTTCGATGCTTTCAGTACATAACTCCAGACCAAGGAATGATTTTAGGAAAAAAACAGCAGTTACAAGGATTAAAGAACTGAAGACAACTTTGCCAACAGTGGAATCCATGCCGCATGTGCCACCTTCACAAGGTAAATATCGAGATAATAGTACCAACTCTTCCCTTGTGGAATCAGCTTTTGTATTTCTCCTCCTGCAATATGTACATATTTCTTTGCTCTCTGCTATTATGTGCTTGCAAGAATGGAGTAAGTCATGACACAATCATGTGGGAGGGAGAACTGCACATTTGCTGCCTAAAATACTGTGTGCAAAACACCAAGTGCCTGGCAATAACTGTGACTAGCTAGGGTTTGTAACTGTCATTGCACCTCTGTTGTATCAGCAGTGGAGTGCCGGTGGAAAATTACGTTAAAAAGTGTGATGGACATAATTCTCCACAGAGATTGGGATATTGCCAGCTAGCTGAGCTTCTGGCCCAGCAGTGCTGTTCATTCAGTCTTCTCATGCAGGTTCCAGAAGCACCGTATCTGTTCAGAGTCAAGACAAGTTGCCAACCCGAGTGGAAGATAAAGGTGAAGGTATGGGTTGTTTCCAACCCTCCAGTCTTGAGACTGGTGGTTTTCATTGGGATTTGATTTCACACAGCCTGACAGCTCTCAGTGGTAGTTGAGTGCAGCTTATGTGCTTGCCTTACTGTATGCTGAAATCCATGGTACCAGATGGCCAGTGGAGCAGTGTTGGAATTTCTGCCCAAACATTGTGCAGCACTCTGTACTGTCCTGGACACATTTTTTCCTTCCTAGGAAGGTGACAGAATTGTATCTGTGCATGCAGTATCTTTCCTTGCCTTCTGTCCCTAGGCAACTAGTAAAGCTTTTCAGTAGAGCTGTTGTCTTGATAGACCTTCCAGTGAATGAATAGCAACTTGTAAACCTCTTGTTCTTCTGGGCAGAAGGGCCTTGGCTTTAAAGCTTATCAAAGTCCAGTACTCTCTGCACAGGTTCTTTTAGATATTCCACACATGGATGGTGTAATGTTTCATATCAAATTACATGTGTGATGGACATAATTCTCCACAGAGATTGGGATATTGCCAGCTAGCTGAGCTTCTGGCCCAGCAGTGCTGTTCATTCAGTCTTCTCATGCAGGTTCCAGAAGCACCGTATCTGTTCAGAGTCAAGACAAGTTGCCAACACAAGCGGGAGATAAAGGTGAAGGTATGAGTTGTTTCCAACCCTCCAGTCTTGAGATATGCTTATCTAAAGAGAGTTGATGTTATGCGGGTGTTGTGGACTAACCTCAGTGACCACCACACAGCCACTTGCTCACTTCCCCCTGATCCCAGGGGAAGAGAAAAGAAAGAATAAAGGCAAAAAAACTTGAGTGTAAACATGAGGGAGGGGGGAAAAAAACCCCAAATAATAAGTGGAAGACGAAAACCAAGCAAAAGAAGTGGTACAAAGGCAGTCACTCACTGATTCCCATGCACAGATTGATGCCTAGCCAGTTTCCTAGCAAATGGTAGCTAACCCTCCTAAAACTCCCTCTTCTCCTTTTTATTACTAAGCTTTATGTTATTTGGTATGGAATGTTTGGTGACTTTGGGTCCTTTGCCCACTTGTGTCCCCTCCCAGCCACTTGTGTCCCCTCCCAAGCTATTGTGCACCGACGATTCTATTTGCTCTGGGGGCAGGGTGAAAAGCTGAGGCCTTGATGTATATCACTGTTCAGCAGAAGCTGGGGCATGAGTGTGTTGACAGCATTGTTTTTGGTCAAAAATCTAAAACACAGCATCATATGGGTTGCTATGAAGGAAATTACGTCTTATTCTAGCCATGTCCAGTAGTGACACTTTTGGTGTAGCAAAGTGATGCAAAATCCACTGGAAACAAAATACAAATGTTGGCTTAAAAAACATAGCAATTACAGTGTGCAGTTGTCTTGGTTTGAAAGACAGGTGTCTGCTAAGGAAGGCAGGAGCCTCCCTTGGAATGGCAGATGCAACCCCCCTTCCCTCCGAGTTATTATAATTTTGAAATCAAGGGGCTTTTAGGCAAAGATATGGGAAATAGGAATAACAGTTCTTTACTATTATATATCTGTATGTGTATAACCAGTCAAACAAGCAGCAATAACTATGGCAGTAACAGCAAACAAACACAAACCCAGCCCCAGCCTTCTCGGCTGTCGGGCCCTTTCCCCTCGGGTGCAGTTCCGC
>NW_008237265.1:1635731-1641560 GCF_000691975.1 Corvus brachyrhynchos
AGGGCGGGGAAGGCGGGCTTGGGATCCCGGGGCTTCTCCAGCAGAAGGAAAAGCAGCCGAAGAAAGCAGCCTCCCTCTCTGTCCTAACGCTGGGAGACCACACACCCAGGTGAAAACAAAAGAGTAGCCAGCTCTTTTGTTTTTCTTAAGTACCCAGCCATTTGTTCCCCTAGCAACACTTATGGGCAAAATTCCTTTAACAGAAAAAAAACCCGGGGAGAGCTCCTAAAACCCCAACAGCAGCTCAATCACAATAATAAGGGGACTCCCGCTGCAGCTCTGTATAATACATTCAGTGTCACAATATATACTCACTGGGTGTCCCCAGTTCCTGGGGAAGTTGAAACCATCTCAAGCCTGTTGCTGTCTTCAAAATTCTTTGGCTGATTGTTCAGGTTTAATACATCTGCGCCCTGTGTTCGCTCCCCCCATGCTGGTTTGGCTGACTTGGAGAGAAACATTTCCCCCCTCAGTCAGTCTGCTCAGCTGACAGTGCCATTTATGCACCCTCTGGTCCCCTTGGTGTGGAGACAAAGTCAGTTTCTTTGCAAGAAGCATGGTCAGTCACACCCTGTGTTGTTCTGAGCTTCCTGACACTTCCCTTGCCCTTCCTGACTGAGACTTCTGCCAGTGCCAGGGTTTACTGTTCAGTCACAAAGCCCTGAGTTCTGTGTTGGGCTGTATGGGAGATAATCAGATCCTGAAAGTGCTTGACTTTGCTACTGCAGTCAAATCTTTTTTATTTCTGGGATGAAGTACCAAATGCAGTATCTTTTTCTAAGAGCAGATATGGACTTCTGTGTTCTTTGCTGTAGGTAAAAAGGGAAATTCCTCTGATAAAGCTTCAAAGGACAACAAAAAAGACAACTCTGATGAGATCTGTTTGTTCTATGTCTGGAAGTACTGCAAAAACAAGGGTAAGCTTTATGAAAAGTCATTGGAGAAGAGTTTTCTGCAGAGGCACTCCTGCTCAATGGCTTGGGCTAGTGGTGGCACATGGAGTGCTGATGGCAATTGTGCCTCCTCAGTAGTTTCTTTTCTTTCCAAGTCACTAATAAACACTGTCAGAATTACAAACATAATCAGAAAAATGCCAAATGGTATTCTTAAACCCTTTTCCTCTGGGTAATCCAAGCTATTTCAGCCCTTCTGATGGGGGCAGGGTTTGGGTATATTCCTGTGGCAAAGCTCTTCAAATATGAAGTGTCACCCTTTCTGTGGCTAGAGGAGCAATTTATGAGCTGACTTTATGCTGTCATCATTGACAGCTGGTAAATATATGCCACCCTTTATTTCTGCTGTATCCTATGTACATCAGATAATAGCCATATTCTCCCTCATTAAGTCCTTTAAAAGGTGATCTGAATTGTTAAAACATCTTAAAAAAACACAGTACTTTTACCAGCTAAGCTAAAGATAAATCTAGTCCATTGTCTTTTTGGTAGTGGCCAGAACAGAGGTCTGAGGGAAGAATATAAGTAATTGTGTTTGGGGGCTGTCCCTGAACAGTCGTTTAACCCCCAGGTTTGGCTCTTCCTTTATTATGAGGAGGTACCATGACATTTTCTTTCCGTGAGCTTGTCCAGTCAGTTTCTAAAGGACTGCTACTCCTCTGACAATGTGGTCTTTTGTCAAGACCCTGTATAATGTGAATGGTGTACAGGGTGAAACTGTGATGGTCAGGCTCAAAGCAGCCATACTGTGACCACCAGATACCTAACTCAAGTAACTGTTGGAGTGTTAGTGTGCTTAATTTGCCACATTTGGCTCGAAAGATGTAAGGCATTTGGCCCATACTTGGATGTGGAGTGTCAGAAGTCAGGCCTTGGCAACCACCCCATGATTTCTAAGGGACTAAGGAAAAGAGAACCAAATATATCAGAGTGTTTATGTGATGTGTAGACTCGACTTTTTACAGCTGAGACACATGGTTATGTGGCACAAAACATGCAGTTCCTATCTGTGGCACTGTTCTCCCAGCTGCCAGTGTTGTGTCTCAGCAAAGGGAAGGTTCTGGTGTCTTTCAAATACGTTTGGCAGTGTGTATATACATATATATGTTGCTTTTCTTGGTAAGACCGCAGAAACACACTCGCATTCTGTTTTCAGCACTCTGTCTTCATTGGGTATAACAAAGCCTGGGAGAGAAGGCCTCAAGGTGTAAAAGATGCTGGTTCTATTCTGGTTTTTTCTTGTCTTACTCTCAGTGTTAATGATTGCAGAGTTCTTGACTATGTTTGATTTTGTTATAGATAAATGCAAATCTGTTCATTACCATTTGCCGTATAAATGGGAGAAATATGATGGGTTCTTCTGGCATGAACTTTCCATGATGGAGGAAATTGAAAGGGCCTATTGTGACCCAAAGAACAGCAGGTATAGTAATGCTGGACTCCTTGCTTGGGGTATTGTGATTGAGCCTGTGTAGGAAAACTTGTGTTTTCTTCCTAAAGATGTCTGACTTCTCAGCTTCTGGTTACTGAGCCTCTCAGAAGCTGGGAGGATGTAAAAATGAGAATTTTTCTGTTCGAAAAAACAAAGTGAGAGTGATTGCATGAAAATCCCACCCCAGTTTTGTCTTCTAAAAATAAGAAAACTGTATCTTCCATTTAAAACTCTGTACAAGGTAAAAAGCGAGTGGAGTACAGTGTTTAAAATACTAGTATTTCAGATTGTTGATCAGTTTATTTACAGTAATGAAGTTGGGCCTTTTGACAACATTTCAGAGCTGGTCCTTCTGGCTATTTCTTTCCTAGTAGAGCTAGTATCTGTAATAACAATAATAGTCATCTATTATGTGCCTAGGGACATTTTATGAAATGCCCTTTATATGAGAGCCCATCCTTTTTTTTTTTCTGTGTTCTTTCTATTTTAAGAGTGTGTTTTCCTTTTAACTCCTTTCTGAAAAGTACCACTCAAAGCCACCTGGATTCATAGGGGACCCCAAGTTCAGCTTCACAAAACGGTATTCTAGTTTTGGCCCATGCCTCTTAAGGCACCAGATGATTTTGATTTGCAGTTCTCTGGAGATCACTAGCAATATTCCCAAAAGGAGGCTGCTATCAAAATCTTTCTGCCTGGGAGTTAACTTTTCAAGCCTCACAGAAGTAAGAGCCCAGGTGGCTCCAGTGATGAATGCAGTTTGCAGAACTCACAGCTGTGATTGCTGTGATTGCATCCTTTGTAACCACAGAAAAAGAACGAAGTTTGTAAGCTGCAGGTGTTTGCTGGCAAATTCAGTCACATGCTTTCCATGTTTGCTTTTGTACTGAGAAAGACTGTAACCACGCTTAGTTATCACAGAAGTTCCTTTTGCCACACTGTACTTGGAGCCTGACACTGTAAAGCTGGCAGTGCCACGTGTGATTGAGATGGCGTTTGTTGTCTCACAGGCCAGAGTTCACTTCTGAAGCTTGGAAATGGTTTTCAGAGCTGTCATGCGCTGTGAGAAATAAATACTCTTACTTCAGATCTAATTAAGTTTGGTCACATTATATTAAAGAAAATGGCACCAGCTTAAACTAGGGATTAGAGAATAAAATATCCACTGTTAACTATAATAAACCTGAATTTGTCCTTGCAGCATGGCAAGTAGGAACATTAATTTCCAGACAATGACCTGCTCTTCGTCTTTGGTTCGACGCCTCTCTACACCTTCGTCAGTCACAAAACCCACATTCGTACTGACCACACAGTGGATTTGGTACTGGAAGAATAACCAAGACAAGTGGATTGAATATGGAGAACAGGTGAGTTCACATCCTGTGCTTCGAGTCACTTCTGCAGGAATATGTGGAACCTCTCTGCATCATTCCCCTTTTCTCAGCAGGATTAATTAAGTGAATCCTTGTGCTTGAATTTTACAGTTGGGTAAGGTGGTGAAGCTACAGCTGTTCATAACAGACATGATAAAATGCTGACAGGCTAGAGGGAAGAGAGCTCCCTTTTGGAGTTGTCCATGGCTCCTAGAGAGATTTCACATATATACACTGTCCTTAAGATATGTGGGAAGTAGTTGCCTCTTTTCTAAACATTGCCCTGCTTCCTTGGACATGCAAGGGTTGCTCTGCTCTCTCAGATCAAATGCAGTCTTTTTCCTTGTATGTCCAAGTCCTTTGATGAGAAAGTAATCTATCTGAAAAATGCAGGAAAAGAAATAAATACAGAATCTCACCTTCCCCCAAGGCAGATGAGTGTACCCCATATGGTTTACAGTATAGCAGCACAAATGATAGAACACAAAGGTGATCCAGGGACTTGGAAAAGTACACAGGGAAAGGTGTTGGGTAGAGCACAGTTTAAAAGACTCAGAGAGTAACCTCCAAGAGTACTCAGCCTCAAAGAGTCACCCTGAGAGGTGTCCCACATCTGGGAGAGATCACAGCTGTGCAGCTGCTCCTTAGCAGGGTGTGCTTGCAAGGAGCCCACTCAGGCTCTGTGGAATCTGTGGAAGGAAGTGGTTGGGTCATAGTTAAATCACAAGCAAAGTAAAAGGTAAGAGTGAGACTCCTTACACCTGCAACTTTATTTTTCATTGGCAAACTAGTCTTGGAAGAACCACTTGCTATTCATGCATTAATCATATCATCAGTGTTTGTTTCCCAGCTCATATGCATCAATGCTTACCATGTCACCCTGTTCCTCTGCGGGTTTTCAGAGAGCAAGTTTGAACTAGAAAAGTTCTTGGCCTAGGCCTTTGCTTGCTTTGGAGCCTGAACCAAACTAACACTGGTTTGGTAAGGAGTCGAGTGTACCCATCACACCCAGTGGCTGGACCCCTGCCATGGAACTGGACAGGGAATTGGAAGGGTAAAAGTGAGAAAACTCGTGGGATGAGATAAAGACTAAAAGACAAAGCAAACGTGTGTGCACAAGGAAAGCAAAACCAGGGATTCGTTCCCCACTTCCCTTGGACAAGCAGGTGCTCAGCCATCCCAGAAAAGCTGGGCTCTATCACAGGTCACAGTGACTTGGGAAGACAAATGCCATCACTCCAAATGTCTCCCCTTTCCTTCTCCTCCCCCCAGCTTTGTGTACTGGATTGACGCCATACGGTCTGGGATGTCCCTGTGGCCAGTTGTGGTCAGCTGTCCTGGATGTGTATCCTCCCAACTCCTTGTGCCCCCCAGTCCTGTCATAGGTGGGGTGGGCAAGGAGCAGAAAAGGCCTTGGCTCTGTGCATGCCCTGCTCAGCACTCACTAAAACATCCCTGTGTTATCAGCTCTGTTCAGCACAAATCCAAAACACAGCCACTACCAGCTACTGGGAAGAAATTTAACTCTACCCCAGGCAAAACCAGCACAAATCCTGAGTCCTTTCAAGTCGTGAGGAGTAAGGTCTGTGACTGGGGAGAAGATCAGACCTGTGGCCCCATGACATTCACATACTGACACAAGTTTTCCCTGTATCCTGTTGACAGCCCTGGGTATCCTGCTGAGCCTCAGCAAGCAGGTCGTTAGTGCGGTGTCCTCAGAGGGTGTGGGCAGAGCTGGGGCCAGCCCCTCTCTCACCTCCTGCTCCTGGCACTGGGCTGATTGGTGGAGGGGATGGAGCTGTTCCTCAGGTGCTGCTTGAGCCATTGAGGTCACTTCAGGTGAAAGAAAACATCCTAAAATGCACACAACCTATGGAGTGCTGCAAGAGCTCACCAAGGGGAAGGGAAAGGGAGAGAAAAAGGGGAAAGAGAAGAGGAAGAGAAAGAGGACAGGGAGGCAACTCCCAAGGGACTCCCATACTCCTCATGACATCAGGTTCTCTCATGCCCTTTACTAGGGAGGGTGCTGGAGGGGTGCAAAATGTTTTAGAGACTTTTTTATTTTATGTTTATT
>NW_008237265.1:1643838-1671712 GCF_000691975.1 Corvus brachyrhynchos
GTCACACAACCCCCCGGCCAGCCGATCCCAGTGTCCAGCCAGACCCTCAGGAAGAGCAGGCTGGAATGGCAGGGACAAGCACAAATCCTGGGTGGCAGATGAGATGTATCCAAACGGGGAGCCCCCTGGAGGTCTGGGCAAGGCAGGGTGAGCAGGGCTACAACGTAGCAAAGGCTCAAAGCAACGGCAGGGCAGGGCGGCCACAGCCCGGCTCCTAGGGGGGCAGGGAAGGCGGGCTTGGGATCCCGGGGCTTCTCCAGTAGTGAGGAAAAGCAGCCGAAGAAGCAGACTCCCTCTCTCTCGAGCACAGAGACTGACTGCCCACACACCCAGGTGAAACAAAAAGAACAGCCAGGTCCTTTTTTTTTTTCTTAAGTACTCGGCCATTTGTTCCCCTAGCAACATGTATATAGGGAAAAATTCCTTCAACAGAAAAAAAAAAAACTAGGAGAACTCTTAAAACCCTAACAAATAATGATGAGAGTGTGTGGGAATCTGGCAGGCAGCCCATTTGAAGATTTGCCTGTGATATTTGGAGCTTAGTGGAAGTAACAAAGGAATATGCTCTTCCCTTGGCTTATCAGCATCTTAAGCATAAAATTTTCTAAAGAATGCCAGAAAGACAGGTAGCTCTTTTTAGGTGTCTTGAGCTGTATGTACTTAACTGCTTCCCATACTTGCTCTGAAAACTTGTCTGAATTTTAATTGAGTCCATTTGTTGGGGTGTTCCTGGAGTCACTGGGGTGAATGTGGGAGGCTTTGGAATGCACTGCTCAGGTCCATAATACCTTCTGGTTGTACATGTGGGGATGTGTGACTAGAAGGATCACCTTGTTCCCCAGAGCTCAGTTTGCTTGCTGAGTTGGCACCCAAGAAAACATCTCTTAACTTTTGAGTACCTTTCACAGGAAAGGAAAAGTGACAGTGCCCACGATACCTGTTGGCACTAAAAGGGAAAGCCTGGGCTAGATTAAATCTTTCTGTGAGACCCTAAGCTTGTTTTTTTGCAGTAGGTAATACTGGGAGTGGCTGGGATTCTGCATTCTTGTGGTGACCATTGTAAGAGCTGACAGCTACAACTCGATGAACTGCCTTCTCTTCAGACATTGACAAATAATCCTGGCAAAATCTGCTGTGCTGGAAGTGATCCATTTTAAAAAGGAACCTGTGAGATAGGCAGAAAGTCATCTTGGCTTATAATGAGCAGCTGTGTTTTGGTAACATTGCTTATTTTTCAAGCATTGCAGTATCTTAATCTGTAAGTCATTGAGAGTAGTTCTGTAGAAAGAGATGTATAAAATGCACAATGGAAATTGGTAACACTGATTGGAAAGTTGGGGTGAATTTCTCTGTCTTCGTTTAACAAAGTGGAATTGTTAAATGTTTTAAAGGAAAAAAAAAGATTGATTATGTCCTGAAACTTCATGCTGGGTTTAAAATTGTTTCTTTAATGTACAACTGAAAAAAGTGTGCAGTGGATGTGTGGCTTCCTGTCAGAGGATTAGTCTTTGTGTGGCTGATGTGTTGCTGAATCCTGGCCACACGCAGGCCAAGGATTGCTGCACGTACCAGGCACAGGATGCAATGTGAAGAGTGTCTGTATTTTATAGACATCAGTTGTGGTGGGGTCACTGTCACCAGCACCACCTCTGCTCCTTCCAAAACCCCAGTGAAGCAGAGCTCAAGGTGTGAGTCACAGAGTACCGCCCCTGTGCAGTCATACACTGGTGGGAATTGCTGTTGGGGCAGTGATTCCTTCTCTGCCTTGGGAACTCTGCTCCTTGATAACAGGGTAGCAAACGCGCACAATCAGTGGGATTTTCCTTTTCAGGCCCAAAGGTGAAAAATGCTGAACTATGCAGTATCAGCCTTCAACAGCAATGTGATGCTGTGGTCCTTTATTAGCACCGGAAGCATCCTTGGGGGAAATAAGGACAACCCCACAAAGTTTTCATGGAAAGGAGAACAGGCTTTGTTGTTTGGAGGCCATCATATGATAAAATAATGGAAGTACCTTTCTTACAGGATTAGGCCTTGTGTCACATGGCTGACCCTCTGTTTTACCTAGAAAGGCTACAGTTCCTCAGGAAGAGATCATGGCATCACAGAATATGCTGAGTTGGACGGGACCCATCAGGATCATCAAATCCAACTCCTGTCCCTGCCCAGGACACCCCAAGAATCACACCGTGTGCCTGAAAGATGCAGCATAGCAATAGCACATTTGTAGTTTAAGCAGGAATTGTTCACATATAAATAAATTTGCAGCTGAACACTGCAGGTGAGACATCTGAAGGACAGGGCCATCCAAAGGAACATGGACAAACTCAAGAAGTGGCCCATGGGAATCCCATGAGGTTTAACAAGACCAAGTGCTGGTGCTGCACCTGGGTCAGGACAACCCCTGGGGATCTGTCCAGGCTGGGGATGAACAGATGGAGCAGCCCTGGGAGAAGAACCTGCGAGTGCTGGTGGTGAGAGCTGGACATGCCCTGCCCCTGAACCTGCCTTGTGCTGAGCTGATTATTTACAAGGGCCTGGAGTGACAGGACAAGGGGGAATGGCTTCACACTGACAGAGAGCAGGTTTAGATTGGATATCAGGAGGAAATTCTTCCCTGTGAGGCTGGGGAGGCCCTGGCACAGGTTGCCCAGAGAAGCTGTGGCTGCCCCATCCCTGGAAGTGTCCAAGGCCAGGGTGGACAGGGCTTGGAGCAACCTGGTCCAGTGGAAGGTGTCCCTGCCCATGGTAGGGGGTTGAGACAGGATGAGTTTTAAGTTCCCTTCCAACCCAAACCATTCTGTGATTCAAAATAAAAGATGTTGCACTGAAATACAGTGACATGATTTTCATCCTGTAGGTGATGGTGAGCAGCTTGGGCTGTGGTGCCACAGACTGTGCAGACAATCAGTACTTGCACATCCTGATTGTTTTATGTGTTGTGCTGTAAAGCTTTGGAAAATGCTCCTGTATTGAGACATGGGAAATTTCACTCAACATTTTAAAGGCTTTTAAATAAATTCAAAGAAATAGTTCTTTCTTGTGCAGCTGACTTTATTCTTAATCTTTAGAATACTTTCCTGTGACTGATCTCTTCATTAGTAAGTACTTAAACGTAGCTGTGAAACACAAGTTTTATCCTATTTTCTCTCTAAGCCTTCTAATACAGGGAGCTTTTGCCTGGTAGGGTAAGATACTGGTTTCCTGTTACCTTTTAGGATGGCCACAGCTTTCCTCCTTAAAACACTTTGGGATGTTGGGATCTCACTTTGTCATCTTGAGTCCCCACGTGGCTTAAGTTGTGGTAAAGTGGAAGTATTACCAGGTGACATCAGCCTGCCAGCATCATACTTTTGCAGTTTATGGAGATAAATGTTAATACTAGAAGATTCTGGAGGAAAGACACAGGTTACTTTAGAGAAAAATGGAAAATTTACGCATGACATAAGCAAGCAGAAGAGTTCAAGGAATGTTTTAATTATGTTTTGCATTAAATTCTCTTTGGGAAAATGTGCATTTCTTGATGGATTTTTAAACACAAAACATACGGATAAATAAATAAAAGGATAATGGCTAAATAGACTTTGTTTCCTTTGGGAAAGGAGGTATGTGTTTAAGCAGGTATTCAGTGTACATTTGTTTAGAAATGTAGGGTTTTTTTCTGAAGTGTCTATTTTAAGCGAAGCTTTCTAAGTTCTAACTTTGAAAAGTTAAGGCACTACAATGCCAGGAGGGTGTTTGTGTTTCGTCTCTTTCATCTTTAGTAGCTGAAGCTCCCATACATGTCTGGTTACAAATGATGCTAACATCTAACATCTTTTGTTCCTGATTAGCTTTAGATATAAAACTGACACTATCTGGAATAACCTGTCAAGGTTTCTTCCTGCAGTTTCTGTTTCATTAAAATTTAAAGTTGCAGGTGTCAGCTCTTGGAGATGATACTCTAACTGATGCTTTCAGCATCCTTCCTGAAGAGAGGTGAGGTGTCCTTTTAAAAAGCAGGAGGGACATACTGATTTACTTATTATTTATTCACATAGTCATGATCTAAAGCAATAAATTACCCTTCTAAGCATAGTTTGGGGACCCTTCTGAAAGTGTATCTGCTGGAAATTAGGCTTCTGCATGTTCTGAGCTCACTGCAGCCTCATGTCTTCTTTTGCTTTGGTTTGTATTTTATAGGCAGTGGTGATGAGTAATGTGACCTCTGAATACAACCGAATAAAGCAGCTGTTTCATCAGACTATGGAAAACTACAGCATCCTTAAAATACAGAGGATTCAGAATCCATCCCTCTGGAAGGTCTTTCAGTGGTTAGTATTTTCTTCCCCATCCTTATGAGGAGGGAGCCTCCAAGAACAGGTTGTCCTGTATGTGCTTTCTAGGAAGGAAAGGAGGTTGCCACCTGTGCTTTAACATGACTGGTATTTCCTTATTAGCAGTTTCGGGAGTGAAGTTGGTGTGTGAGGCCTCCCACAGAACGCTGTGCTCCTATGGGAGCATGGCTCCTTGGAAGAGGGGGGAAAGGAGCATGGAGAGAGAGATATGCATGATGCAAAACTGGGATGAGGATACCCACAGAGATGTGGAACAGTGACTGTCTCGGGATGGAGCAATGACTGCCTGCTGCACGCATGCTCTGTCTGTTACAAATATTCATCCATTAGAGTATATGAAATGCTAAAAAGGGTTAAGGCTTGGGCCTTTTTGTTCCAGTCAGATTTATTTAAGGTACTTTGGCTGAACAAAGTCAGTGTTCACTGAGAAAGAATCCTTGTGTTTTAACTTAATGATCTCTGAGTTCCAGAGCTCCTTTCTGGTTTACAGCATCTGTATCAGTGATGCTGATTTCCATGTACTTAGGCCAAGCTGGATACCAGCAGATTTGAGCTGGGGCTCAACCATCTTCATGTTAGTTTGATGTAAGATTAAGCTGCTGCTTAGAACAGTTGTCTAGTTTAAAACAAGAGTAAGTATTCGAGGAATGGTCATGGAGTAGAAAAATACTGCTCAAATAAGTGCTTTCACCTGCAAAATGATGGAACCCAGAAAGTTATCAGCTACTGATTTCATAAAACCTTTTAATCTAGCAAAACATAAGAGACTTCAAAACGTGTAATAGTGCATACTTTTTATCCTCCTCCAATGAGGTAATTAAGCTAAGCAAGCAGAGTTTAACATCGCCAAGTCCAGAGGATGATGGAGTAGTCTGGGTTGGAAGGGACCTTAAAGCTCATCCAATCTGCCATGGGCGGGGACATCTTCCACTATCCCAGGTTGCTCCAAGCCCCGCCCAAACTGACCTGGAACACTTGCAGGGATGGGGCAGCCACAGCTTCTCTGGGCATCTTGTGCCAGGGCCTCCCTACCCTCACAGGAAGTTCTCAATGAACAAGTTTCAGTCCATTACTCTTAACTTTACTAATTTACAAGTTGGAAGGATTCTCCCCTCTGCCTGGCTCTGCTTAATTTGTAGCTGATGACTTTCTGAAGAATATTACTGTCTTGTCCACTTCAGCAGCTTCTGAAAACCTGAAAGGTGTCTGGATACTGTGGAATAATGATGGGAAATACAAGTTGAACCTTTTATTGTGATTTCTCTTTTGACCCTGTTCAGTCTGTCTCTGGCCTCAACCAGCGAGGTGTGCAGTGGGGAAAGCAGGCTGGGTTTGTGTCCTGGCCCCATCTCCTCAGCAGCACTGACCTCTCTCAGGGGCAGGACCTGGGGCTGTGGCACGGAGCACAAGCTGCCTCCAGCTTTGAGCTACTGTGGAAGCACAGAGCCTCTGTGGTTAATGCTGCCTCCACTCCACTGAGAGCTTGGGTGGGAAGGGACAAGAGACCTTAAAGCACATCCAGTAGGACCCTACAGAGGAGCAAAAGGTTGGTACAGTGGCGACTGGAATAGTGTTACATTCCCTGAGTAAAGCCAGAATGATCTAGAATTGCTGAGCAGTGGTATCAGTAGAGTGCTCATCTCGTTCATCATGCTGCTAGTATGTCTTGTCTTCTGAGAGGAGAGAGCAGGCTGGAAACCTCATCCAGCTGACATTTACATGAACATTTACATAGTATGATTTGTTTAAAAAACCTCTTTTTCCCTTTTCTTCCATGGCTCACATTTTTTGTCAGGCAAAAGGAGAAGATGAAAAAGGAAAATGAAGGAAAGGAAGTCCAGGAAAAACTCCTGTTCCATGGAACTGACGTCATGTCCATGAAAACGATCTGCACTCAGAACTTTGACTGGAGAATTTGTGGAAACAATGGAACTAACTATGGGAAAGGTATGTAGAAAGTGAGATGGCTGCTCAGACTCCCCTGATAGTGAAGCAATCAAAGTTCTGAAGTCTTTAACTATAGAAGGTGGAAAAAACCCCCAGAATTGGTATTACGATCCTTCTGAGGAAGGCCAGGATTTGCTTTGGGTTGAGGGTAAGTCTTCTCACAAGATGTCAAGAGCATTAGTGGAGGGGTTTGCTGTAGGTAGCATTTTCTGATGTCTGAGGTCATTAATTTAACTTGCAAGAGAAATTACTTTGTATGGCAGGGAGCAGAGGGGTGTGCATGCCCTCAGTGTGATCATGGAAGGTCCTCGTGTTTTCTTGTCTGTCCCTCTCATCATAACACACAGACCTGTAGTGTGCTTATTGGTATAGCTTTTAAAAAATTAATCCTAAAATAGCAAATTCTGATTGGAAATTACAGTGCAATCCCCTCTCTTGCAAAGGTTTCAGTGATATTCTGAGTAAGGGAAGTCCTGCAAATTGGGTCAGATACCTCCTGAAAACCCAGAGGATGCTCAGATTATGCTGTCACTGTATAGATTCTCCCCACAACCATGTTCTCATCTTGTTTTCTAGGAAGTTACTTTGCTAGAGATGCTTCCTATTCCCATGCCTACTGTCAGGCTACGCAGCAGGGATACTTCATGTTCGTGGCTCGAGTTCTGGTTGGAGACTACGTTAAAGGCAACACCACCTATGTCCGTCCCCCAAGGAAGTCTGCTGACAGGCTGTGGTTTTATGACAGCTGTGTGGATGATGAGTCAAATCCTTCTGTTTTTGTGGTCTTTGAAAAACACCAGATTTACCCTGAGTACTTAATAGAGTATAAAGCAGAGGTAATAAGCACTTGTAAAGAGGAGGGAACAAGAGTGTGTAAAGAGGAGGGAACAAGACCATATAAAGCAGAGGGACTAAGAGTGCGTAAAGAGGAGGGAACAAGTCCATATAGAGCAGAGGGACTAAGAGTGTGTAAAGAGGAGGGAATAAGTCCATATAGAAAGCGGCGGGACTAAGAGTGTGTAAAGAGGAGGGAACAAGACCGTATAAAGCAGAGGGAATAAGAGTGTATAAAGCAGAGGGAATAAGTGAGTGTAAAGAGGAGAGAAGAAAATGTGTTATATCTTAGAGGAACGTGGCAGTTTGTGTCCCTCATCTTGTTTTCCGTAGTGCAGGTGTTCTCCTACTTGGTGACTTCTTTTTAATACAGTTCTTTAGAATGTTAATCCAAACAATTTTTGCATTGAGGAGGGCTGGCAAGGCACATGCTACATTTGTTGTGACTGCCTTATCTTCTTCTCTTCCTCTCTTAAATGAAGCATAGACATTTTGATGACCATAGCAGGAAAATCAGAATTGTGGGATGGGAAATTGAATGTTATAACTGCTGTGGGTTAATAATTGTAAATGCATCATCTAAAAAAATAGAGAGGATTTCTCTTTGCAAACAGTTAAAAGAAAAATTAACAGTGCAGTAGTTTTTAAGGAAGCTTTCAGGTTTTTAGTAGCCAGTGCAGAATTCATCTGTTCTTGATCTTCTCATCTAACATTATTATAAACAGTTCAGTGTAGGTAATAATGACTTGAGTTTGTTTTCAAAGCACTTCTTGTTAATGCTGGTACAAGTTTCAAGTTAAAATGGTAAACAAAAATAGAAAAAGCGTATTTTAAATCCATGTTGTTAATTCTCGAGAATTTTCATCTGTACAATGGCAGATGGATCAGAAAGCTGTTGGATCAGGTTCTTTGTGGAAAGTTGCAGTAACTTGCTGTAACATATACAAAAGCAGAGCTCATCTGAAACTGTAAAAGCCACAATGTGTGAGCAGATGCCAAAATTTGGTAGTTTGGCTGCAGCTAATGGCCATAAGGACACAAAGGCTGTGTCCCAACGAGCCAGGCTTTCCAGTGGATGTGGCCACGTAGCACCATAGGACAGGAGAAACCTCTAAGGAGCATAAAAACGTTCTGTCCTGTTTGTGTGCATTAATTTTCGCTTTTCCAGACGTAGAACGGAACTGAAAGAGACCAGTTAGGTTCTCTCGAGGCCAGTGGTAGAACTGCTGTCCTAAGGCACCGTCTGCATGTTCTGCTGCCCACTTGCGTGGGGCAGTGTGCTGACAAGTGAGGATCCTCTTGTGTTTTCTGGGTGATCCTGGGTCAGAAACCAGTGTAGTTTCTACTAGCTGTTAGCAGGGAGTCTGTAATTGGATCGAAGTGAAGGCCCTCTGTACAAAATGCCATATTCAGGCACTTCAGCTGTTCAGAGGGAAACTGGTGGTGAGGATAGAGGAGCAGTAATTTTTACCTTCAGATAGGCTCACAGAAACACCAATATCTTCTAAGGTTTTTGCATCTGTGATGCAAATCTGTCAACCACTCAAAAGATTTCAAGTTCTTCCCAAGAGGAAGGGAAAAGAGAAATCCAGAAAAGCTTATTAAAATGACTTAGAACTAAATGAAAACGTGCAGGTAAGGTTTTAACACTTTTAAGATCTCTCGTTTGCCTGTAGAGTTCCTGAATTACTGAGCTTGCTGTATTTGCAAA
Source organism: Corvus brachyrhynchos (assembly GCF_000691975.1). NCBI lineage: Eukaryota > Metazoa > Chordata > Aves > Passeriformes > Corvidae > Corvus > Corvus brachyrhynchos. The sequence goes on from NW_008237265.1 coordinate 1,652,668, forward strand.
TAAAACTTGTTTTCAGACACTTTCAGCATGCAGTTTGTCTTTACATAAACATGGCAAGACCAAATAGACTGAGTGAGCCAGCCCCTGCCTGTGCTCCCTGTCTTCCTTCAGTGTTTCTAAACCAGGGAACTGCACATACGTGGCCTGCCATTGTAGGGTAGGTGCTCAGCTAAGTACTAAGGGGAGAATAGCATGATTCAGGGAGAATATTTCTGTAAATTAACTTCCTAACTAGGATATGTTTTATATTAAAGTAGTGGGGTAGTTTGGTTAGATTTCATGTAATTAAACAGCTGCTGTGAGCAGTTACTGAAGTCCTAAGAAAAGGTGAAAGAATTAAGTGAAGTAGTGGCAGAACTGCTGGTTTTAATATCTTGAAGTAGTGAGATACTGAGACATTCTAAGGATGTACTTCCTTATTATGCAGATGAGTAACTTTTAAAGAATCTGAATCAGGCAGCTGTAGAACCCCCACTCCTGCGAGACCTGTATGGAAAGGGGGGCAGTGAGATGCTGACAGCTTAGGATCAGTCCAAATCACCACACATAGAGTAAGGACACAGCACTACAGGAACTGCAGAGCTGTTCCATGGTCCAGCCCAGCCCGTGGTGGGAATGCAGCTCTCCAGTGCACAGGACTTTGGCTTTTCCATTGGAGGGGTGCACTGGGGGTGAGAGCTGCGCTCTGGATAGCTGAGCTGAAGGGGGAGGAGAGCTGGAAAATGCATACTCTGAATGCAGGAGGATGGAAAAGAAACAACAGTTCTCCCACCTGTTGGTACCTCAGCCTCTTAACTGGCACCAAGGAAAACCCCTGGGAGGCCGTGCCATGCTTGGGCTGTGACCCCTTGCCCTGCTTGAGCACAGATACTGCTGCTCTCCACTGCTGGATGCTTCGGCCACAGTAAGGGAAACAAAGTGGGTGCACACTGTTACAGGTCTGTGAAATTAGGCTGAATAACATTTAAAAGCTTCACACATGCAAAGAAGTCATATACTTGCTTGCTCAACAGAGATTATCTTTGAATTTATTAAGGCAAAGCAGACAAAACTCTGTCATGTTCTATCAAAAGTAGAGCTGTCATTGATTACATAAATGACACCCTGCATAGCCAGCCAGAGCTTTCTCAGGATTTTGTTCCCTTATACAATTTGTTACATTCCTTGAGTAAAAAGTTACCTGTCTAAAGTCATTGCTTGAAGTGCACTTACTAAAAATAATAGCAAAAATCCAGTGTAACTTGTCCCAGGTGAGTCACCCCCCACCATGGCTGAAGAGACAAGCAGTGATGAAGAACAGCACGCTCATAAATCAGAAGACTCAAAGGCAAGGAATGCAATCCCTTACCTCGTTTCATTATTTTTGCTTTAAAAACAAGTTATTTCTGCCTCAGGGGAGGACTGGGTAAAGCAAAATGTTAGCAAAGCACTTCCACCTCTTGTTCCACGATGCAGGAACTCCAGGGGCAGTGCAGGGCCAGCTATGGAAGTACTTTCTTAGGTCAAAAGGAAACTGTAGGACAAGGCTGCTGTGGGACAAGGGGAAGAGCCTGAGTTGGACAGGAAGGAGGGGCAGGCCTGTGGGGCCAGCAGAGCTTGCAGATGTAGAAGCAAAGTCAGAGCTTGGGCAGTTGCAGAGTGTGGGATTTCTATTCCAGAAGAAGAGGAGGCATGAGTTCAGTTTCGGTCTGAAATACGATCTTCCCCATCATTAGGCAATTCTAGAATACTACTGCAAGACAATGTGTTAGCTCTGGGATGCTCCCCTGAGGCCCGTGGCTCTTGCAACACCAAAGTTTATCCCATCACGTGTGCTGGGACAGAGCTGTCTCCATCCCCCTGAGCCCTCTTTCCATGGCAGAAGCTCCCACCTGGTCTTCAACTCTCTGAAGTGTGTGCTTCAACACTGGTTTAAACCCCACTTCATGCAGGGACTCTAGAGTGAGGTGGTAGTAAGGCCTGTCTATCCAAAAGCTCAGGGAAGCACAGACTCAGTCCAGTGTACCCTTCAGAGATGGTACTGTTCAACTGAAATCCGGGCTTTTCCCTTTTTTCTGGAAGATTTAAAAGTGCTGAGGGAGTACCCATGTTAGAATAGTCTTTATTCTTGTCTGGTTCTATTCACTCAGTAATTCCAGAAAGCTCTGCTGTGCTATATTGAAAGGAAAAATTTAACATTTTATGAGAGTGAGTTTAAAAATGTATACCTGGAAAGAGATCCTGAATGCACACAGATCTGTGACTCCTGCCTGAATGGGCTGGAAGCTTGATAAGGAATTCAGTTCATGCCTGTATTGGCATGAAAAGCTTTATTTAAAAGCTCCCTTTGAATTACCTGAGCAGTTTACATCACATGTAGGCCAAGTAACAAATTGGGCCAAAGAAGGACTGAAATCCAGGCACTGTTACTGCACTGTGTATAATCAGGGTCAGAGGGAGTGTTCAGGAAAACATACCAGAGAAGCAATGCCTTCAGAAAGCTGTGCATTAGCAGCAGGTTTTCTTCTTTCCTTCTGGAATCAGCTAAGACACAACCTCCTGAAATGCAACAGCTCTGTCTTTTTTTTAAGGAAATTATTCTCAGATCTTTTAACCCCGAATATCTCCCCAAATTCATTCACAGCACCCCTGCACTCCCTGCACCCAGACTTTGTGGAAAGCTCCTGGCTCTTCCAGCTGAAGCTGGAGGAAAGCCCTATGCCATGGAATGCACGGCTGCTGCCTTCCTGATCAGTCGCTCAGTCATTGGTGACTTAGGTCTCATCACATCTCGTTCATTCAGGAGGCACCTGAGAAAGGAGAAGTAGGAGGGTGAGGAGTGGGTGATAAACACGGACTGCTTCTGCCGAACAGGCTGTGCTGACGCAAGCCCACGTGGCAGAGCACACCTCTGACTTCCCAGCAAAGCAGATGTCAGCTGTGGCACTGACTGGAGCTGCAGCAGTTCACAGAAGCTTAGCAGTCCATAACACACAGAGATCAAAAGGCTGTATTTGAAGACAGAACCATTTGAAAATCAACTACCCTTGAACATATACAGATCATCCATCCAGGCTGCAAGAATGTACTTTTGGAATTGGAAACTGTTGTACTTTTTATCCTGGTTAAATGTTGCTACATTTAACACAAATGCTTGCATGTAGTTTTAGCCTTAAATTTATTGGTTTGAATATACTCATTACTTCTTACTTTTAGCAACAGTGCTACTTCCACAAATATTTATCAGGGGAAATACTCACCTTGCAAGGTTTCGTTTGGCCTTTGATTTAGAATTTAAAGCAGCATGAATTAATAACAGGCTGAAAACATCTCTCTGAAAAAAAAAGTCAGCAAAATACAAACTAATAAGCAATTTATAATATATTGATGGCTACAATGTCTTGGTTACCAAACTATTAAATTCACAGAAAGGAAACATATCAACATTAAAAATAAATAGCTAACCCTGCTTGTAAGTGTTTGCAAACAGGATCCAGTCACAAGCACAGTTCAACCTTCCACTGTCTAAGAGTGAAATGCTGTTGATGAGGTAAATGCTTAATGGCGGCTACTGAAAGGGGATTAAGTCACATCAAAAAGTCTTTTCTGGATCTCCTTTACCTGAGCATCACTGCCTCCCATTTGGACTAGGTCATAACGGATTGGGTACAGCAGGTCTACAGCTTTGTCACAATTCCCATTTTCAAACTCTACAAAAGCCTGGCACAGTGGCAGCCCCAAACAAGGAGCCAGGGAAAGCTGGTGGTCTTCATGAGGTGCTCTGTAGAGTGAAAAAGTGGTTAACTTCCATAAGCCAAAGCATAAACAGCCATACTTCAATGCCAATCTGCCACTGCCTGCAGACAGGTTTTTATTTTTTTTACTGTACAAAGCCTGATGTTTCAGGTAATTGACTTAGGTCGTATCTTTAGGTGTGGTTATGCTACTTTCACCTTTTTGTTACTCATTCAGCAATCAGTTTTCGTTCTCCTGAATATGCTCACAAAAGGCACAAGCCCAACCCCTCCTACCTCTGCAACAAACAGTTTGGGCTAGGACAGTAAGAAAACTGCAGTTTCTCTTCTGCTGACCCTACCAGAACATCCTACTGCTAGTCCTTTGTCTGGCCACACGCAGCCATCAGTCCTTGCACACAGCTCAGTCACGACTTTGCAAGCCAGCTCCTTCTCAAGTCAGTGATAAAAAACTTCTGTTTCTTTCACTGGGCCAACCTTCATTTTCCAGTAGGCAACACTGCCCTATGTGTTTATCATTCCTTAAACAAACTGTGGCATCCTAGAAAGATAAAATTGCACAACAGATGTTCATTTTAAGCAGCTTGAGACAGCCAGTGATGAAAATGATGGAACAATTCCTCATTTACACGTTTTGTCCAGCATTTCCATGAAAAGGAGCCTGTGACACCAACCACCAGAGAGCGCCACCTGACAAATTCCCATCAACTTTCCATGGCAAAGGCCAGGGAAAAAAACCGGTGCAAAGCTAGATGGGACTGATGTTTGTGCCCAGGTTGTATCACTGCTTTCTTAACACATACAAAGCGCCTCTGGGCTATAATTTATATACTACATATTTGTGATCGATGTAAATTAATCCAATCATTAATATAACCCCTACAGCTCACAGCCTGCTTTCTCAAATAATGAAATTAGGCTTCGTAATATTTCAAACTACAGCTAAAAATGTACACATGTATTATTAAGGCTGAAAGTAGGTGAAAGGAAGCACGGGGTGAAAGAATACGTAGCATATATGAACACATGTTCATTAAAGCTTCTGTGGTGTGCAGTTTTCTATACTTTATATATACGGACATACTTCTATAAATAATAGAATAAATAATAAAAGATATTTGCCATTTTCCACTTTAGTTAAATCAGGCATACTTAGGTTTGCTTTGAATGTTATTTGTTTTGATAAGTATTCTTAAAAATTACAGTATTCCTAGAAACTACATATAGTCAGGAACAAATAGTGACAGTTGCAGGTTCTTCTTCCTTCTTTTTAAAGGCAAAGGAAGGAACAGCTGCTTAAAGAGAGGGAAAAAAGGGTGCAGTGGGGGGAAGAAATTGCATTTAAAGCATCTATATATAAACCCCTTCAAAAAATTCAAGGCAACTTACAGTCATTTAATACCTAAGGGAACACAAAACCCTCATTGTTTGGATGTAGTACTTAAATATTCAACTTTTTCAAATAACTTAATTTGAAAGTGAAATATTCTAGATTATTACTTTAGTAGTACTTGAAACTTAATTTCCTGCAGATGGACTTAACAACACATCAAAGAGTAGATATTAGAATATCACTACCAACTAATGTTTTGTTATTAAAGAACCTTTTAAACCAGAGCAGAAAAGATCCACCACAGACAGCTGACATTATCTTGTAGAATGTTCTTATTAATACACTTTACTCCTTGTCTGTAACATAGCTTAGTGTGACCCCACTAAAAGGAAACAGACAGCAACTGCTCAGGTGGTGTCCATGACCTCAAACACAAAGGACTTCCGCTCAACAAGATGAGAAACTCCTCTAGACATTACCTCAAAAAATAAATAATGATATGGATCTCCTAACCGGACGTTGCCCTGCTTAAACCAGCATGTCCCAGGGACATGCTAAGGCAGGAAGGAGTGTGTTGGAGCTTCAGCAAGCCAGAGACATCACCGCCCTGAAGTCCAGAGGGCTATTTACTGAACCCAATGCAGGAATTCCTTTGCTTACCTGGCAAGTTCCTGCAGAGTTGTTAAAAGCTCCTCAGTAGTTTTGTGGTCTTTGGCTCCAAGGGAAGACATCAAGAAATGCACATCATTGAAGAGAAGAATGTGATCTTTGGTGTGCTTCTTTGTAACCCCAAGAAGATCTTTCCACCTGTCCCCAAGCTTTACACCTAAGAGTAAAAATACTTGTCTCAATAACACTGCCACATGCAAAAGTATGACTTTGCAATGTACTTTTCAGTCACCCAGCATAAAAAGCGTTCCTACTGAACTCAAGAGAACATTTCCTGATACGGCAAAATTTATGCAGCAATAATGCCCAGCTGCAGCCTGCCTTATGTAGGCCAAGAGCTTCTTGACTGTCAGGAGTTTAAAGGCAATATTTCAGTCTGCACTGTGTGAGCTTCTGGCTTTATTATGAGATTGCTCATAATGTCTTGGAGGTGCTGCTCACCATGAACCATCTGTAGCAATCACAAGACAGAGTGAGAAGATGGATTTAATAAAAACCCCAGTGCATCATCAGTGTTTTAGCAGAACAGTGTGAAAATACCATCTGCCCATCATGTCCCCTGCCATGAACCCCAGTGTATAAACACTGACTTAAAAAGGGGAAATGCCACTGAGTTAGGAAAGTACAAAAAGCCAGAAGTTAATATGCCCACACTAACTATTTCAATCAAGATCAAAACAGAAAGAAAAGGATCTAACTGGAAATTTACATCCAGAAAATGCTATGGGTTTTTAGAGGCTTATGCACTTGATTGCTCAGCCTCAGACCTCCTGGGGCAATAGAAGTGAATTTGTCAGAGAAGATGTATGTGACCTATGCTAGCTTGAGCTGACTGCTATGCCACACTGGCATGGAAAATGGAAGCTCTTGGGAAGAATAAAGCTTATGGACATTATTAGGAACTTTACATTGATGCTTTTCTCAAGTTTCTTCTGAAACACTGATCGAGCTTGCTGTGTAATTACACTGAAATACTTCCCCAACATGAATGGCAGGAGAAGGGAAAAAGAAAATTACACTTTAAAAAAAAAAATGGCCAGAGGATATCCTACCTTCCAGATGAAGCCTGTACAGCATCGAACTGTTATCAACTATATCCAGGATGCTTCCACTTGCCAGGCACGGGGGAGCAATCTGTAATCACAAGTACTCACAGGCTGGCCAAGTGATGTGCTAGTGGAAACTTCCTCAGATTATCAAACTTACTTTCACAGTACTAAATTATTTTATCCTTCTATTAATTCAAAATTACCTGCTTTGTAACAGTCCTAATTGCATCTTTATTGAATACAGGAATTTGCAATGACAGAAACTTATATGGCTTTACATGTGTTGTTTTTATCAGTAAATATGGAGAGTCACCATGTTATTTTATTTTTTCCAAAATTGTGCCATAAATACTACTTCACTTGGTCAAGGTTAGCAGATAGAAATCTGCCCAGCAGCTTTCTTAATGCTCGCAGTATTTTTACAATCCTTACAAAGATGTGCTATGTTATCTAATTTGGTAGTGCTTAGTTACAAAGGTTGTTTCAAAATCCAGACAGTTGACTTTGTACCTAACATGCAAAACCAGTTCTTTGTAAAAGTGACTTGAATTCATAGAAAAACTAATTTACATCCTTTTAAAAGGCATGAATAAGAAACATGGACAGAATGGAAATCAGTACCACTGTAGCTCTTTCAAGCACTCAAACTATGTCACGCTCATGTAACACTCACGTCCTTGGGGCATTTTCCCCAGAACTGCTGAGAAGTTGTTTCCCTAAAAGACTGTAATAACAGATGCAAATAATGTTTATACGTAGGTCACACACTGTGATACGTTTCAATCTCACACAGAAGGAAGAAAGCACACATTGTGATCCTGCATGATCTCAGTAAAGAAAAAGAGGCCCCTACTCACATGCTTGTCATAAATTGTCAAAGCAGCTTCATATTCCCCCTGGGAAAGCAAAGGAGGACTGTGTGGTTAATGTGCAGACACAGCAACCAGCAGTGACTGGCAGCAACCAGAGACAAACACACCAACAGATGTCCTAAGAGCTCTTCAGGACTGCCTGATCAAAACAAACCAAGTCAAAGAAACATGAGGTATTGCCTCTCATTCTAATGTTTCTTTCAGGGGTTTTTGCAAAAATTAGTGCATCCCATGGCATATGTAAAGAGATGGGAAAAAAACAGTTTTAAGTAGCCTTCAAAAAAGTTGTGCAGATAGGAAGTGGCAAAATAAATAAACTATTGGACTCCTGTTGAGAATTATGTTCCTTCTATGTTACTCTGCTTTCTGGCCAAAGGATGCTGCCTTCTCAAAAATGCCACATTTATCTCCCTATTAAGCTGAACCCCACGAGTGCTAAGCATTAAATCCAAGGAAATTCTGACAGGCTGGGCAAAATTTCAATCATTTTTAAAGGCTTTCAATAGTAAGAATTAGTAACAATAATTAATAGCATTGGCAACACAATTTAGAGTTTACGGCCTCTTTTTTTATAGTCAGCAAATTTTTGGGCCAGAAAATTAGTACTGAATTTGGTAAGAATTTTGTTAATTTTTGTCTCAAAATTAGAGATCTAAGCTCATCTTGCTATCAAATAACTGTGCTAAATGTAATTAGTGAGACTATTGGATCTTCAAACATGCAATAATCTCACAGCAATATTTCAGCATTCTAACAAAGATACTAAAACTTTTGACCAATGCAATTAAAATTCTCAAAGTAACTGTAATAAAGGACTATGCCACTTTGTAAATGTAGCATCATGATATTTTATAAAAACATCCCTCTAAATAGCTGACACCCTCCTCCCCCTAGTAAATGTTAGGTCTGCCTTTTAAAGAGCTTTAGATGACCTATCTGGATCATAAAGCACATGTATGAAAATATCTCATACCTTTTCAATGTAGTATAAAGCCCAGTGCCAGTAATTATGGCAAGCAAGCATATCACTGTTCTGGAGAGAAAAGAAAAAAAGAAAAAAAGAAATTTATTACAAAATAACTTCCCTTTTCAAGTTATCTAGTCAGATTTCTGTTTCCTCCTTCATCAAAACTGAGTACTTCGGGAGACACAAAAGAGACAAGAAATTTAAATCAGCTGCCAGGGTACCTTCCCATTTGGTACCTTTGTCCTTGCAGCTATTCAGGGAAACACCTCAAACCCAAGGTTTCCCCCACATCATTTTCCAGACAAGAGTTTCACTTGGATGCCGCAGAATTCACCTTTCTGCAGCACCTTTTTTAATTTTTTTTTTTTAACCCACATCTATAACAAGAGTAAGTTTTGTCTCATCTAAAATTTAAGCATCTTGTCTGAAGTAACCTGGCCAGATAGTGGAGAGAAGAAGATATGGAGGCCTTATGAAGGCCATTCATCCCAGCCATCTAGAACCTACCTCAGACAAAGAGGAATCATATTTTAAACAAGTTTTACTACAGGCTCCAGAACCTGCACTAGATGCCAAACACACTGGCAGCTCATCAGGTGAAATGAATTTTTGCTGGACTGCACCAGCTTCTCACTGTCCTTTCCAGCTGGCACTACAACTTCAAAACCTCTTCCCTAGCCTGCAGTTCTAGGCAATTGCAGTTCATTTTTGTGAATGCATTAAAAATAGACAAACAGAATCACAGTTCCATAATCCTTTGGTGAAAACTAAAATACCAGAATGGTTCACCCCTCTCCTCCCATTCTCTCCCAGTTCTGTAGCTAAACTTAATGTTCTCACAAGTGGAAAAATCTTTTTTATTGTCATACTGACAACTGTAACACCCACTTTCAAGAAGCACAAAGGTAAAGGTTCCAAATAAATGTCAGGGCCTTACAGTGCTAAGATAAACATTCTGGTAATCTTTGCTTGTTTAATATTAAATCACAAACCAAACCTGAGCAACAGAAGCAGTTAAGTGTTTGGCATAAACACTGATAATATCAAGTTGAATATCATACTGCCATTCTAAATGTCATACAAACAAGATCATGGAATTACCTGACTAAATAAAGCAAAACCTTTTCACTGCTGCTAAATTTGAGGTCTGAAAAAGATTAAACTGCTAGAGAGAAGTGGACTTGCATTTGACTTTATTTGGATAAAGAGTATGAATCACAGAGATATGCAACTATTTTAAGAAGCAAGAGTTAAAGAAAAAATTGATCCAAAAGTCACTGACTGGGGTTTTAAGGTATCACCAAACTGTCAATCCTCTACATCACTGTTTCAATAAAACTAACAGAAGACAAAATGCTTTCTGGGACATGGCAGGTGTGAACTTTAAGCAAGAGTTTTCTGTCTGCACTTCCAAGCCCAGTATCTGAATGCTTAACTTAAAAAATAAAACAAGCACAATAACAGCCTTTCTAGTCTCACTATCCAGTCTGTTCTTATCGGTAACAGGTGAGGTGGTGTAGGAACCCAGAGTGCCGAGAATATTTCTCTGCCTGTTTCTAAGGGTTTTTACACCCCTGGACACCACTGTTTTAGCTTTAAACCTTGGAAAAAATTACCAACAGTTAGACAACAGCTAGAAAATACAGTGGTGTGAATTAGGTGATAGACGACTATGTAAGATTGTCACAGGGTGAAAAATTTACAGGTTTTAGGCTTCTCTTTATAGTAAATAGATAAGAGTAAAAAATATCAAAATGGAGGATTGTTGTTGTTCTCTAGACCTTCTTCTCCTTCTTCTACTACTCCATGTTCTGCAGTAAAAGTAGTTTGGAATGATTGGATAGAAAATTCCGCAGTTCCTAGTCGTGTTACTGAATAATTGGTAAGAAAGTAAAAATAATGTACGTTTTTAGTAACTATTGGTTAAAATGTCTTTAAAAGGCTGTGTAAATCTTGATAATTAGTCTCTCTCGCTCTCACTCCTACTTTGCCTCCTTCCATGCTGTACCTGGGTCACGCTAGTGGCTCAGTTCCTCTGATAAGACTTAATAAACAACTATCTGGAAGCATTGAAACTACAGAAGACGTCTCGCTTTATCTTTTAAACTCCTTGCAAGGACTTTCAGCAAATTCTCTCCCATCAGGAGAGATTCGATTTATGGCACAATAAAGTGTCAAGGTGGAATAGCCAGCTCAGCTCAGAAGGCTCTAGAATAGATTCTTGTGGGTTCTAGCAAATGGAAGCCTCACAGCCCTTTGCTCTAAATACAGCAGACTTAATCACTGGGAAAAGGCTGTCAAACAACAAAATGAAGCTTCATTTACAGCAAAGGACCACAGGACAGGCTAATCAACCTGTTCAGTACTCTGAAAGATGGTTTCAAACATGTTGGATATATAAGGTAACTGATACACTAGAAGGTAATTAGTATACTAGGAAAGAGATAAGAGCATAATTTCTATTTTCTTTACAGTTCTTCTTAAAATTCCTCCCCCATCCAGAAGCAAACAAGTAGTTTAGTGTTTTGAAACATTTGATTTGACTCTGTCATTTTCCACCTCATCTTAGGTCCCATGATGAGATTTAGCCAGGTCCTTCAACTGACTGTCACTGCTTGCCTCTGCCTAAATAAAAAGCTTGCGGAAGAATCAGTGGTCACTTTACTTTTATAACCACACAATAAATCACAAATAGGGACAGTCATGTCTCTCATAACATGCCACTTCTTCCTGCCTTTTGCTTAAAAGGCTGCATGGAGAGTAGCAGCACCTCAAGGGAGGATTTCCTCTAATATGCAAACTCTTCATCGCTTGTAACAGGTCTGCAGATACAAAGGAATCGCACGCAGAGGAGTCAAGAACTCGGCTGCAGGAATTAAAGACAACCTAAAAGGAGCTTTTTCAGAGATGCCACAAAAATGTTTACCTTCCAGTTCTTTTCCGTTTCCTTCATGAATTCTAAGCCTTTCTCCACCTCTGCTTTCATTTCATTTACATGAGCTATAGTGTGGACAGACCATGCATCTGTCTGATTTATAGCCAAAGCCTATGAGTGACAAACAGGAAAATATGATGAGCCTTACAAACTTGCAAATACAGACATTTATCACTGCTTATCTAGAAACAAGAGGCTACTTTTTACTTGCTGCATGTTCAGTACGTCCTTGTACCACTCCAACTAACCACAGCCCAGAAGTCTGACTTGGACAGAAAAGGAAGAGAATGTTTCTTGGCTGACTTCACTTCCCACCTTCTGCTGCAGGGACATGAACACCTGCAAAACACTTTAAAAGGCAGGCTTTGATGATGACTGTGAAATGACATCTATTTCACAGACATGCATCAATGAAAGAGCTGCATGCACAGGCGCAATATATTCCATCATACAGTGCCTTGCAGATAACTATTTCTTTTCCAAAATATGGCCAGCTCTGAGTATACAGCCAATTCTTTTTCCTTGGTCCAACAACTCCCACTAGGTTTTTGGCATTTTGCAAAGTTAGTCATAAACCTAGTAAGGTTAAGTTTTAGGGTTTAGTGTCTATTGTCACTTTCAGCAATTTGATGTAACAAAAGTTTTGTCAATCCCCATTGGGGATTAATTGTGTCTGAGACTTCTGAAGACAGGGATAATCCTGAGGACTGCAGAAAGTCAAGTATAATTACTATCTTCATAGAAAGGAAACAGGCTGGCTAATATTGATCCCCAGGAACATTGTACAGTTAATTGTTCAATAATCCAGGAACAAGCATCTAGGAAAAAAAGGGAGCAGGAAGCCAAACAAGATGGATTGTCAAGAGCAGACTATGTCAAAACAATCCAACATTCTTTAATAGGCATAAACAGCCAATTATATACATGTGGGAAGCAGCAGATGGGCTGATATATGGATTTTATAGGGGTGTTCTGACCCCATCTGACAGGGCATGCTCATAAGCAAGCGAGGGAAATACAGTCCAGGTGAAACTGCCTTGGTGAGGCAGCGATGTGAGACCAATTAGCAACAAGTCTCACAAAGCTCTGTGAGCCATTTCCATGTTGAGCTTTATCTTTTTGCTACTTTGACTAACAAATGGCAGAAACCATCACCCTGTCTGAGAATTCTCAAACCTTTTAGCACCAACAGAAGGCAGTTTACCTCACGGGCAACCTTCTCAGCACGGTCAAAAAGGTTTGTTTCCACGAGTCCAAAAGAGTAGTAGCCCTTCACATAACTAACAAAAGGGGGAAAAACAGCACATCATCCATTTATAACTAGGCTTAATCCAGGACTGAAAAAACATACTAGAAATAGCACTTAACTCAAAAAAGCCTCGCAGTGCAATTTACAACAAGGGTTCAAGCTTGCAGGATACAGAACTACTGAGCTAATTCTCAGAGGAAATGAGTGACCCAGAGACACCAGCATGGGAAACAGTGACAAGATGCACATCAGAATGGACATTTCCATCTCTGGATGAGATGGAATCACCAGCTACACAGAACCAGCTGCTGATCTCTGTAACAGCTGTAAGATGCAGAATTAAAAGGCTGGAAGCGAGACACTGCTGTTACCAAAGTTATCTGAGCATCTCAAAGGAACCTTCTACATTTTTCCCAGTGCTCATGAAACCACAGGAGGGTACTTTCCCATGAAAGTACCTTTAAAACTGGTTGTAAATCATCCCCATTAAGCCATAAAGGCCCAACATAAAGGAAAATTAGGGGTGTTATGTGCACCTGACTTATTTAATGGATCAAGATGAATAGCATTTTTTTTGAAGAAATGAAGAAATTTGGCCACTGCCCTGGGTGAGGACATGATTTTATCCTGTGTGTTACACACCATGTGGTATATTTGACAGCAGCGAGACACAGCTCACTTAAGAAAAATCTCTCAACAACAGTGTCAAGAGGGATACTGGACACACATTCTATCTTTGGTCAAGTTTGATTAACTTCTACACTCTTGATTTTTGTCTACATGTCTGTTTCCAAAAGATCCTGAACTTTTAAGTCTGAACTTAAAAACCACATAGTACATGCACCCCAAGTAAAGAGCAATTTCCAAATGAAGCATGACCCACCTGCTCAGTGGAACATCACGTGTCCAGAAAGGATAAACACGAGCAACAGAATCTCGCATCTGACGTTGATATCCCAGGTAGAAGTAAGTGTCATGGGAAAACTTGAGGGCTAGCAGGTCAGTCGGGTGGCTCTGCAGAATCTGCTCCCATAGATCACAAGCTTTTGGAAGTTGGCTAGAAATAAAAAATTATTTCCATCGCTGAAAGAAGGCACATATGCCTGCCCCTACGGTTAGTCCTGAACTCAAACTATGCTGAATAATACAAAGTTCAGCATCAAATTACTTATTTTTTCCCTTGAAGAAATTTTTTAGTCTTTTCTAAGCTAATAATGACATTATCTTTATTTGGCACCTTCTGAGAAATCGTATGAAAGAAATGGTCTTGGATTACATCAAATCACTGTAACACACAAGGAAAATGAAACAAGCTTAAACCATAATTCTAAAAATTTTTCTACAGGGCTGAATAGTTCCTACAGGGACCCACCATAATTAACAGAACTTTGTACGTGCAAAGACGCTTTCCCTCTCCTTTCGTGGGACTCAAACCCAGTGGCAGGGCTTCAGTAGCTTCCTCATTGCCTTTGCTGAGATGTGAGGCAAATCCATGCTCACCCATTTGTTTGATAATGAATGACAAATAATGAAAGTGAATCATTAGCCCATACATTCTGCAGTTCATATTGATTTATCATATGGAATGAAGCAATGAGCCTCTATAGCACTTATGACACCCTTATCTCCCTGTTTTACAGGGGAAATAGGTTTTGACATAGCGAGACAAGAGCGAGAAGTCTAGAACTTTCCTTCTGTGCATCTGAGTCTGGACCCTACTTAATTTCCTAGTTCTAAACCACACTGATGGATCTGCGGCAGATTTAAAACACGGAGTGCTTAATGCTAGGAAGTGGTGGCAATAGAGCGCTTTACCTCCTCCAGTTCTGCTCACCCGCTAGACATGGCACTTAAGAGTGCAGTGAGAAATTTGGGGACCTTCTGCGATAACTTTTGCTAGCTGTCACTAACATCACAAACCACTACTTCCAACCTTCACTTCTGCCTGCAGTAGACAAAGGGAACTCTTCTCAGTCCCTCGAGCAGGGTGACAGGGACGCACCCCCTGGCAAACACGTCCAACGCTGACACATGAAGCTTCTCCCGCTCCGTCAGTGGCCGTGACTTGGAAAGTGCCACCATGGCTCTCACGGCGCAGTCCAGCTCCTTGTCGAGTCTCACGGTTCTTCCAGTGCCAATCAGCTCCAAGCCATTGGCAATGACATGTCCCATTGCTGCAGGAAACAGCACAGCACCAGCTGAGCTCACAGCAGCACCTTCAGCTCCACAAAACACCAGAGGAGCTGAGTATTTTCAACAAAACTGACTTGTGGACACAAGGGTCCAGGAAGTCTTCCAAGCCTAAAGTTCTCAGAAGGTTTTCATGACAGCTACTTAAATATTATGTGAAATGAAAAGAAAAAACATAAAAACAACATGCAAAAGCATTCTGACTGCTCTGGATTTTGAGGAATTTTTACAGAATTCTATAAATTATCACCTTGCCCTTGCATAAACAAAGTCAGTTAAAAACCAAGACAACAGGCATTAACCCAGCACTTTCCATGCTCAGAATCAAAGATTGTACTCACTAAAGTTCGGATCTGCTGCTTTTAGCTTGGAGAGACATCCCTCAATACCTCCAAGGCTCTCATTATTGGTCCAAGTTGCATACTGTAAGAGAGACAGAGTGAGAGAGGGTCAAAAAATCCTCTGTGATGCTGGACTTCTTTTTGTTCTCACATTTAAAATTCAAAAGCAAGGCAAATTACTAAAAGACAAATGGTGCACTAACGGGCAGAGAAATATTCTCTGCATTCTAGGTTCCCACACATTCAGGTAGGTTTAGTGTAGTAGAAAACCAGAAAAACTGGGGTTTAATATAGTTCAGCCACAAGAAGAACCAATTTCCCTGGATTTCTATGTGGTTTATGTCAACTGGCTGATTTGCTGGTATCAAGTGGAATGAGAACACCACTGGCTAAGGTTTTCACCACAGCTGCAGCATCTGGCACAGCCCTCTGCTAAAAGGGTTTCCTGCTGCCAGCTAAAGGCTGAACTCCTGTGGCAACCTGATTTTGAGGCTCTCCCAGCTGGTAAGAAATTTAAATATCAACTACAGTAAAGAGTGTTTCATGCACGAGTCCCTTCAAATCACATTTTCTTATGCTTTTCGGTCATACCTGCGTCAGCACAGCATCGAAGAGCTTACAGGCTTCATTGCTGGTCGTGGACAGGACAAGTCCAGCATCCTGCCAGGCCTGCACAACAAACAAACACAAACGTGCTCCTTTTACACCCTCATCTTCCAGGCTACACTGACAGCAAACTGATGCTGTTCTGATATTTTCAACATTTTTGAAAAGAAAAGATGGAAGGACAGTGTGAGGCAGAAACAAACCTTTTGTTCAGCTGTAGTTACATCTAAGACTCAATTAGTTGGAGCTAGTACTGAGACTAAAGAACCCAACAATTACAAGTGTAACAGAAGATCTTGATGGGCTGCCCATCTCATAATGACAGCGCCATTCTGAGTTCATTACAGCTGTTGGCGAGTTCCTCTGCTACAGGCACACCTTGTGTGAAGTAGAGACATGGTAAAATAAAACCCTGTTTTCCTACAATCTATAATCTTCTATAAACAATAATGTTCTTCTGAATCAACTTGCCAACAGCCAGGCAGAGTAAATCCACTAAGTCTCTGGAGTTAACCAACTGAAAATTTGGATCACAGATTTAAACACAAGCCTGACAAAAATAAGAACATGGGCAACAGGTAAAGCTAAAAAGCAAAACAGAATTGGGCTGCCATAGTTTCTACTAACCTAACATGACTGAGGCACAACATCTCCCGGCTGGCTGCTGGAAAATGAGCAGAGTTCATTTGAGAAGCTGCCCCAATCACTTCAGCATTACTTTAATGAAGTACATAGAACACAGAGGATAGACATATATTATAAAAACAGACCTGGGGCAAGCTAATTCAGACTTCTAATGGGGGCTTAGTCCTTCCTGATGCTGCAAGAATTCAGCTCCTCTCATTTTACATTTTAATGCATTTCCTAGCTATAATCATCTGTCAAAATTTTTAAGTAACCAGGCAAAGACAACTTTGTTAATATATCCTAAAGCTTTCCCACTGTGATTGGATTAAAGGCTCACATTCCAACAGCTAAAGCAATTGAGTCTTCAAATCACATGCCTGAAAGACTAGACCTGAATCTAAAATTACAGATTTTCTTTACAATTCATACTATATCCATGATACCGAAATTGGCTGGAATAACCTTCCTAACACAATTTGAAGCATTAGAAAGCAGGCATTCTTTATCTGCACAGGACACACTCTCCTCGTTCTGTGGGTGTGGTGAGATTTTGCAACAAGGTCTTTATCCATCATAATCATACATATTCATTAAAACATGCTTCCTATCTAATACACTGAACTAATTCCTAGAGCGAATTTGCATGCATCTGCCTCCTGCTGGAAGTTCTTTTATGGTCCTGGAGAGTCCTAAAAAGGGGTCTATTCACTGAATGAATTCACAGAATGCTTCGATATTAAAGGTGCCTTTCCTTGAACTTTTGCTTTGGGCATGTGCTGTTGTTTCTGTATTACATAACTTGCCAAAAAACCCACTGCATTCCTTCTTATCTGTTTCTCCACTGGTTCCAGCCCTGTTTATCATCCTGTGTCCATACCTTTAAATCCCTTCATCTTTTTTTGCCAGTTAGTCTTTAAGCTCTATTCTGCAACCTTGGAGGAGCTGAAAATTTTTATTCTCTATGTCATTTATCATCCAGAAAATGAATAAAGAGAAAAGTCAAACAGGTAGCAAGGTTAGGCTTGCTACTTAGAGGCTATCTTCCATGGTGCCCTGCAAAGTAGGCCAGGAGCCAGCCTCTGCATCAATCATCAAACACAGGTTTCATTTGGAGCAGGTCTCTGCATCACTGCCCGTTTTACTGTTTTACACAACAGCTTGAGGTGCTTGTCAAGCAGAAAATTATGTCCCTCTCTGAAGGGACCTGATGCTGATTCACAAGAATGGAAAAGTCTCTGTGTGAGCACCAAAACAAACCAGCAGAACAAGGGTTAGTGGAAAACGGGCCTGCATCCATCCCTAAGGACACTACTGATCTAGCTGAGGTATGTGCTATTTCCAACCACTCTGGAAAGCCTCTGTCCTGCTATGGCTACAGCCCACCTGACTCACTCCTCACTGGAAAACTCCCACTCTGGCAGCAGGAGAATGGCAGCAAGGCTGTGTCACATCAGGGATGCCACTACTCTGGCACTACTCTGTGCCACTACTAGCACATCAGGACAATGGGCTACAGGGAAGAACCACCCCACAGCAGCTGCTGGCTCCTAAGAGACACAAAACATGTGCTCCAAAACTCATCTGTCATTGCCAACTGAGAACTAAAGAACTACTGGGACCAAGAAAAGGCAGCATCCCCTGTTCCCTGGGACATATATAAGGGGTGCTGCCCAGACTACTTGGGACACTCAGGTCCTGAGGCTTCTTTCTAGTCAGGTATCAGACTGTGACTGAAGAAGTCCAGGAGGGAGTGTGAGTGGGCAAAAATCAGCCTTGAGAGTCTGTAAGGCAACTATCAGTTCCCCTTCCCACAGAGGCTTCTTGGGTTCTCTTACACTGATCTCCCACAACCCTCTCCCTAACTCCAAGAGAGAGTCTTCTCTGTGATGCCTCTTGTATTAGAGAGTCATGGCCTTTGCTCTTCTCACTGCTTCTTGGTGAAACCAAAGCCTTGCCCTTTCCCCTGCTCTAAGATTAGAGTTCAGTCATGAGATCCAGTGACTGTTTACTTGTATTTTTTCTATGCTAGAATCTTAGCTGGCTCTGAGAATTGTGCTCTCTGTGGGCTGCAGCTGGCAGCTGTATTCCTTGCGTGACAGATCCCCAGAGCTCTGTCAATCATGCATGTGTCACACGCAATCTTCAAGACTTTGTTTTAACCTGCCGCTGCCTAATTAACCAAAACACAACCATAAAAGGAATTTATCAGAACGAGGGCATGAAAATGATTAATCAGTAAGCATTATCGCACCCTTTGACCCGAGGCTGATTTAGAGTTAATCGAAGGCCTGACCCACTTCTGAGGCCCACGGAAAGGGCAGGTGGGTGCCGTGGGACGCCTGCGCTGGGAACAAGACCCAGAGATGCTCAGACATGGGTCTGCTTCCCCAGCAGAAGGGATGGGTGCAGAGACCTTTCCCCACTTCCAGATCCCAACAGCAGCTCCCCTCCTCTGAAAAACTGAGTGTATGAG